>NW_024063514.1:0-49536 GCF_006381635.1 Hibiscus syriacus
TTAAAAACTACAATCATAGAGGTCCCAAAGAACCTCTAATGGAAAAATCTTTAGAAGTATATGGGTTCCTAAGGAGCTCATTACTACTAAAGATAAGGATATCCTACACAAATAGATACCTAAGGGGACTAGATTTGGAAACTAATGATATAGACCCAAAAGAATTTGGGTACTAAAAATTAGAAATTAATCTATGTTTGTAGGAAAATAAGTATTGCTACAAGGCACGGGAAACAAATCCAAATTCATGGTACCTTGATAGTGTGCTCAAGATGCATGACCGGAGACAAAAACCGGTTCATTGAGCTTAATGGCAAAAATGGAGGAGAAGTGACTTTTGGTGATGATTCAAAAGGTCACATTGAAGGTATTGGTACTATTGGTAATACCTCTTCCATACAAATTAAGAATGTTTTATATGTGAATGGATTAAAGCATAATCTATTGAGTATTAGTTAATTTTGTAATAAGGGGTTCAATGTCATGTTTGATATTAATGGTTGTAAAGTCATTGACATTGCATCTAATCAGATTATGCTTGTTGGTCATAGAATAGGAAACATATACATGGTGCATTTAGATTCTATTGATATGACTAATTTGTGCCTAGTTGCTAAGGATGAACATGATAGTTGGTTATGGCATAAACATGCTAGTATGAGTGTTTGTAACGACTAATTCAAGGTGATTTAGTTCGAGGGTTGCCTAAGCTTAAATTTGATAATGATAAAACTGCGATGCTTGTGCTAAAGGAAAACAAAAGCGAGTTTCTTTTAAATCTATTAATGACGTATCAACTAGTAGAGTATTACAATTGATCCATATAGATCTTTTTGGGCCAACTAGGACTACTAGCTTGGGTGGAAAACAATATGCATTTGTCTTGGTAGATGACTATTCTATATATACTTGGGTTCTATTCTTAAGTACTAAAGATGATGCATTAGAAAAATTCATCACATTTTCAAAAGTAATCCAAAATGATAAAAGTTACTCTATAACTAGTGTTAAAGTGATCATGGCACTGAATTTGAAAATCTTGGATTTACTGAGTTTTGTAATTCTAATGGTATTAGTCACAATTTTTCAGCACCTAGAATCCCAACAAAATGGAGTTGTTGAGAGGAAAATCGAACTTAGAAGAAATGGCTAGAACCATGCTTGTGAAAATAATTTGCCAAAATATTTTTGGGCGGAAGCCAAATACCGCTTGTTATGTTGTAAATCGAGTAATGATTAGGCCTATTTAAAGAAAACTCCATAAATTTTCAAAAATAAAAGCCTAAATTAGCTATTTTCATCCTTTTGGATGTAAATGTTTTGTTTTAAACAACGGTAAAGAAAATCTTGGCAAATTTGATGCTAAAAGTAATGAAGGAATTTTTCTGGGTTATTCCTTAAATTCTAAATCTTATTGAGTATTTAATAAAAGAACTTTAGTTGTAGGAGAGTCTATACATGTTGTTTTCGATGATAATCCCCTTCCGAGGAAGGATTCTTGTGTGAATGATGATGTAGGTATTATAAATACAAATGAAGTTATACATGACGTTGAAGAACCATCATCAAAGGAAGAAACAAAAGATGAGGAAACTCATGATACTCTTGAGAATCCAACCATTGAAGAAAGGGAAGTATCTTATCCAAGAGAGTACAACTATGTCAAGGATGGTGAGATTATAGGTGATCCATCCAAAGGGGTAACAACTCGATATTCTCTTAGAAATATTTGTAATTATGTTGCATTTATTTCATGCATAGAGCCTAAGAATATTAAAAGAAGCATTAAAAGATGAACATTGGATTATAGCTATGCAAGAGAATTAAATCAATTTGAGAATAAAGTATGGACATTAGTTGAAAGGCCTAGTAATAAATCTACTGTAGGTACTAGATGGGTATTTAGGAATAAGCTTGATGAGAGTGGTAATATAGTGAGAACAAGGCTAGACTTGTTGCTCAAGGGTATACTCAAGAGGGCATAGACTATGATGAAACATACGCTCCCGTAGCTAGGATGGAAGCAATTAGAATGTTACTAGCATTTGCATGTTTTCATGAATTTAAATTACATCAAATAGATATTAAAAGTGCATTTTTAAATGGTTTTATAAAAGAAGAAGTGTATGTGGAACAACCTCCAGGTTTTGAAGATTCAAAATTTCCGGATCATGTTCTTAAATTGACAAAAGCACTTTATGGTTTAAAACAAGCTCCAAGAGCTTGGTATGAAAGATTGTCAAATTTTTTAATTGAAAAAGGTTTTTCAAAAGGGAAGGCTGACACTACATTGTTTTTAAAGCATAAATGTAAAGATTTATTAGTTTCAAATTTATGTTGATGATATAATATTTGGTTCTACTAATGATGTTCTTTGCCAAGAATTTTCCAAGCTAATGCAAAGTGAATTCGAAATGAGCATGATGGGGGAGCTCTCATTTTTCTTGGGACTCCAAATCAAGCAAAGAAAAGATTTCATCTTCATCAATCAAGCAAAGTACGTCAAAGATATGCTCAAGAAATTTGGACTGGAAAATGGCAAACCCCATGACACTCCAATGAGCTCTTCAACAAAGCTTGACTTAGATGAAGGAGGTAAATGTATAGATGTTAAATTATATAGGTCAATGATTGGATCTCTACTTTATCTAACTGCAAGTAAACCGGATATTATGTTTAGTGTTTGTTTATCTGCTAGATTTCAATCATGCCCTAAGGAATCACATTTACTAGCTGTTAAGAGAATCTTTAGATACCTTAAGGACACTCCTAGTTTAGGACTTTGGTATCCTAGAGACTCTAGCTTTAGCTTGCATGCTTTTTCTGATGCGGATTATGGAGGATGCAAATTAGATAGGAAAAGCACCTCTGGTACTTGCCAATTCCTTGGAAATATGTTGATTTCTTGGTTTTCAAAGAAACAAAATTGTGTTGCATTATCTACCACTAAATCCGAATATTTTGTAGTTGTTGTGCAAGTTTTATATGAAACAACAACTTTTTTATTATGGAATTGAAGTTGGTACCATTCCTATCAAGTGTGACAATACTAGTGCTATTTGTCTCTCTAAAAATCCCATCCAACACTCTAGAACTAAGCACATTGAAATAAGACATCACTTCATTAGAGACCATGTCACTAAGGAAGATGTAGTTCTAGAATTTGTTAGTACTTTGCACCAATTAGTGGATATCTTTACAAAACCTTTAGACAAGGAAAGATTTTTGACACTTAGGAGAGAATTAGGTTTAACCAACTTATCTTCACTTAGTGTTTAAAATAATTTTAGCACTTTTAAGACTAAATGAAAAGTGCTAATTTTTAATTTCATTCATTGCTATTAGTTAGGGGGAGTTTATGATTCTTGATGAAAAATTAATTTTATGTTCAAATATCGTTTAAAGAATAATTTGATTGTTTGAACATGATTAATTTTCAATATATGAGTTGCCAATACCACTAGAGAAAATTATTTAGCATTTTGTGTGTTTAAAATCGAATTTCAGCATTTTGGTGCAGAGGGAATCGATACCCCCATGAGGGAACCGATTCCCCCTTTGAAGGGGAACCGATTCCCCCTAGGGAAATCGATACCCCCTGGGGTTCTGGATTTATCGGGCAGAACCTCACATTTTTGCTCAAACCCTCTTCTTCCTCTTTCTTCGACGTTTCTTCTCTCTAAACTCTCAAATCTCTATTTTTGCCTCAAATCATCGGTTTTAATCGGAATTCACTTCAAATATCATCTTCTAAACTTGCTATCATCATTAAAATCGTGCAAACAACATCAAAATCCACTCAATCTCATCCTTCAAGGTAAAATTTTCTAAACTCTCTATTTCATTGATTTTGAACATAGGACTAGTTTTAATTAGTTCTAGATAGAAATAGTGATCGGGCATTGATTGTTTAATGATTAGAAACTAGATATTACAATTAATTTTATCAAAAACACAGGAATTTTCTAAAAATTATTGAAATTTTAGAAATAAAAAAATTAATTATTGTATTTTGATTGAATTATGTTGTTGTTATGAAAACTATACATATATTGTTTCTCAAAATCGTATTTTTCAAAAGTTTTCAAAAACTTTGCCCATTAGGATTGATTTAGAGAACCTTGAAATATTGAGGACTCAATTGAGTTTTGGGATTGATTGAATTGCATACATGTGTTTTCAAAATTGCAGGTTATCCATTCTATTCCGATTTCCTAAACCATGTCCAATCCTAAACGTGCTAGGTCATCATCTAGTCGCTCACACCGTCAACCAAATCCACCTCCAAATCCTCATCCTATTCCTGAAAATCCAATTCCTAATCCTAATCCCATTGATCCTAATTTGACTATCCAAAACTCGTGCTTCAATCATCCTGGTCCTAGAAATCATCGTTTTTGGTATTATCAATATTTCGACTCTTACAAAATTAGAGAAGAACGTATTCCTTCTTGTCAAGCTATGTTAGATATTAATTTTAAATATCTTCCTCTTTTACAAGAGTGGAAATTTGACAAACTCTTTGAACTTGAACCCATTGTCTACCATCAACTTGTTCGTATTTTCTATTCTAATGTCGTTTGTGTTAAAAATCGAACTGAAACGAAACCATAGGAATTCGTTCCTACCTCCTAGGACAATTCTTATATATTGACTCGGCTTACATAGCCAATGTATTCGGATTAGATAATCATGGTACTTCAAATGAAAAACAAATCTTAGGATCTCGTTATAAAAGAAGGGATAGTGCAAGTATCTTAGACCTTCATGAACGTTTTCTTCATCTAATGATTTCTTGGTGGTTTCGACCATCCGTAGGTCGTTATTCTACTCTTAGAGCCTTGGATCTTTGGTGGTTACATTGTTTTGAAAACGATATTAAAATAAACCTACCTCAGATCATTTTTGCTGAAATTGTTGAAACCGTAAACCTTGTACCTAACAATAAACTCTGTTCATCTCTAGTTTACGGTTGCATTTTGAGTAACCTATTTTCTAAAGCCAGGCTTAGAGTTGGTCTAGATGCCTCATCCTCTAAAGAAACAAATTAATCTTCTTTCTTTAACAAGAGCGGGATGGATAAAGGATAAGGAAACCGGTGAATGGGTTCGATCGTCTGAAAATACTCCGGGAGCTTGTTTTTCACGAGCTCAACCAGAAGCTGATGACGATCCTGAGCTTCAACAATTAATGCGAGACATCGATGAAGCCGAAGACATTCGATTTCCGATATGCGACTATGGATTCACGCTTTACTTCTATAGAATCCCATTTATCCACAATGGGAGCTCAACAATTAGAAATTCTTCAGGAGATGCGTGCAAACAATGAAGCAACCAACGCGCATATTAATGAACTCACTCACGAAATGGCCGCTATGCAAAGCTCGTTTTCCTCCTCCCGATCCGGATGTTTGATTTTGTGCTTAGCTTTAAAAACTTTGAACTAAAAGATTATTGTTTTAACATTTTGGTTATTTTGGAATGTTTGAATTTGTGGATTGATTGATTTTGAATTTGTTTGGATTTATGGATGGTGAGAACTTATATATTTGGTGTGGTTAAATTTATTCATTATTGCATCATTTACATCATTTTAGCAATATGACAAATTTTGCCATGTCACATTAAATATGAATATTGATTATGAAACTAATGGCTAACGTTTCTCTTGATTGTGATCTTAGCAGCTTAAACTATATAATCAATTGGCTAAATGATTTCAAAACCTTGTTTAAAATTCTTTACAAATGTCTTTTTGATTTAACAAAAAGGGGGAGAAAGTGTTAAAGTTTTAAAGAGGAGTAAGTGTTAAAGTAAAGGGGAGTAATTTTCAAAAACGTCGATTTTTTGATTTCAAAATCTTAAAATTACTAAAATGTTTTGTTATATCAAAAAGGGGGAGATTGTTGAAAACATTTTGATATTTTGATATAACAAATTAAGTTAAATGAATTTTAAGATTGTGCAATAAGGTTTTCAAAGTATATTCGATATAATTATTCGAATATCAAAACATTACTCTAAATCTTTCAAAAATTATTTTTAATCCTTACTCAAGTGTAAAATTAAGTTTTAATTTTAAAACAATTTCAAAATAATTTTACAAAGTATTTCGAACCATTTCAAAGCCAAAAATTCCAGATTGCTCAGAGGGAACTGATTCCCCCCCAAGGGGGTACCGATTCCCCCTAAATGGTTTGGCTCCGAGAATTCCAGTATGCTCGGAGGGAACCGATTCCCCCCTGTATAACGGTCGAAATATTTGAATTTTACACTTAGGGAACCGATTCCCCATAGGGGGTACCGATTCCCCCCACGCTCTAAACTGTTTTATTAATTGATTTCACACTAAAACGGCTATATTATCTTCATTAATGATCCCCAAAGTTCAGAAGTGATTCAAGGTGTATTTAAGCAAGCTTAGAAGCCATTGATCAAGAACAAGAAACATCAAGCATCTAGAATCAAGAGAGAATCAAAGGAGAAAGCATCAAACCTCAAGTTTGAGCATTTCAAGCCTATTTTTCATTCAATATTCATTTTGCTTTCAAGAACACTTATTGTGCTCAATTGTATTCATTTTTTAGTGTTCTTTTCTTTATTCTAGAATTGTGCAAACAATCTACCTTGTGAGGATTTCCTTGTAAGTTTGCAAAATTTGTATTGTTCTCTTTAAGAGAGAGTGTTCTCAAGAATTTGGGGTATAATTCTTGAGGGTTTGTAAGGTTACTCTTTGTCCTCAAAAGAAAGACAAATTAGTGAATTTGTGGAAAATCCTTAGTGTGGATAGCTAAGGTAGTGGACGTAGACTTTGGTTGAGAAAGTCGAACCACTCTAAATCGCTGTGCAATTATTTTCAATTTTCTGCAAAAGCTTCCACCAAAATTTTTATTGCCAATTCACCCTCCCTCTTGGCCGATTCCATCAATCGATTAACTCAACAAATCTGTTTTAAACACTCAAAATGCTAAATTAATTGGCTCTAGTGGTATTGGCAACTCATATATTGAAATTAATCATGTTCAATCAATCAAATTAATCCTTAAACTACTTTTGAACATAAAATTAATTTTCATCAAGCAACAAAAAAAACTCCCCCTAACTAATACAAAGAATGCAATCAAAATTTTTATTATAAACATTTTTCATTTATACTTAAAAGTGGTAAGATTATTTTAAACACTAAGTGAAGATAGGTCAGTTAAACCTAATTCTCTCCTAAGTGTCCAAAATCTTTCTTTGTCTAAAGGTTTTGTAAAAATATCCGCTAATTGGTGCAAAGTATCAACAAATTCTAGAACTACATCTTCCTTAGCGATATGGTCTCTAATGAAGTGATGTCTAATTTCAATATGTTTAGTTCTAGAGTGTTGGATGAGATTTTTAGTGAGACAAATAGCACTAGTATTGTCACACTTGATAGGAATGGTACCTACTTCAATTCCATAATCAAAAAGTTGTTATTTCATCCATAAAACTTGTGCACAACAACTACCGGCTGAAATATATTCCGCTTCAGTGGTAGATAATGCAACACAATTTTGTTTCTTTGAAAACCAAGAAATCAGCATATTTCCAAGGAATTGGCAAGTACCGGAGGTGCTTTTCCTATCTAATTTGCATCCTCCATAATCCGCATCAAAGAAGGCATGCAAGCTAAAGCTAGAGTCTCTAGGATACAAAGTCCTAAACTAGGAGTGTCCTTAAGGTATCTAAAGATCCTCTTAACAACTAGTAAATGTGATTCCTTAGGGCATGATTGAAATCTAGCACATAAGCAAACACTAAACATAATGTCCGGTTTACTTGCAGTTAGATAAAGAAAAGAACCAATCATTGACCTATATAATTTAACATCCACGCATTTACCTCATTCATCTATGTCAAGCTTTGTTGATGAGCTCATTGGAGTGTCATGCGGTTTCCCATTTTCCAGTCCAAACTTCTTGAGCATGTCTTTGACGTACTTAGCTTGATTGATGAAGATGCCATCTTTTCTTTGCTTGATTTGGAGTCCCAAGAAAAATTAGAGCTCCCCCATCATGCTCATCTCGAATTCACTTTGCATTAGCTTAGAAAATTCTTGGCAAATAACATCATTAGTAGAATCAAATATTATATCATCAACATAAATTTGAACTACTAATAAATCTTTACCTTTATGCTTTAAAAACAATGTAGTGTCAACCGTCCCTTTTGAAAAACCTTTTTCAATTAAAAAGTTTGACAATCTTTCATACCAAGCTCTTGGAGCTTGTTTTAAACCATAAAGCACTTTTGTCAATTTAAAAACATGATTTGGAAATTTTAAATCTTCAAAACCTGGAGGTTGTTCCACATACACTTCTTCCTTTATAAAACCATTTAAAAATGGACTTTTAACATCCATTTGATATAATTTAAATTCATGAAAACATGCAAATGCTAATAACATTCTAATTACTTCCATCCTAGCTACGAGAGCGTATGTTTCATCATAATCTATACCCTCTTCTTAAGTATTCCCTTGAGCAACAAGTCTAGCCTTGTTTCTCACTATATTACCACTTTCATCAAGCTTAATCCTAAACACCCATCTAGTACCTACAGTAGATTTATTACTAGGTCTTTCAACTAATGTCCATACTTTACTTCTCTTAAATTGATTTAACTCTTCTTGC
Organism: Hibiscus syriacus; assembly: GCF_006381635.1. Classification (NCBI taxonomy): domain Eukaryota; kingdom Viridiplantae; phylum Streptophyta; class Magnoliopsida; order Malvales; family Malvaceae; genus Hibiscus; species Hibiscus syriacus. The sequence continues at coordinate 8,663 of NW_024063514.1, forward strand.
ATAGCCATAATCCAATGTTCATCTTTTAATGCTTCTTTAATATTCTTAGGCTCTATGCATGAGATAAATGCAACATACTTAAAATATTTCTAAGAGGAAGATCGAGTTGTTACCTCTTTGGATGGATCACCTATAATCTCACCATCCTTGACATAGTTGTACTCTCTTGGGTAAGATACTTCCCTTTCTTCAATGGTTGGATTCTCGAGAGGATCTTGAGTTTCCTCATCTTTCATTTCTTCCTTTGATGATGGTTCTCCAACGTCATTTATATTTATAATACCTACATCATCATTAAACAAGAATCATTCCTCGGAAGGGGATTATAATCGAAAACAACATGTATAGACTCTTTTACAACTAAAGTTCTTTTATTAAATACTCGATAAGCTTTAGAATTTAAGGAATAACCTAGAAAAATTCCTTCATCACTTTTAGCATCAAATTTGCCAAGATTGTCTTTGTCGTTGTTTAAAACAAAACATTTACATCCAAAAGGATAAAAATAGCTAATGTTAGGCTTTTTATTTTTGAAAATTTCATATGGAGTTTTATTTAAGATTGGCCTAATCATTACTCGATTTACAACATAACAAGCGGTATTTGTGGCTTCCGCCCAAAAATATTTTGGCAAATTGTTTTCATAAAGCATGGTTCTAGCCATTTCTTCTAAAGTTCGATTTTTCCTCTCAACAACTCCATTTTGTTGAGGGGTTCTAGGTGCTGAAAAATTATGGCTAATACCATTAGAATTACAAAAATTAGTAAATCCAAGATTTTCAAATTCAGTTCCATGATCACTCCTAACGCTAGTTATAGAGTAACCTTTTTCGTTTTGGATTACTTTTGAAAACGTGATAAATTTTTCTAATGCTTCATCTTTAGTACTTAAGAATAGAACCCAAGTATATCTAGAATAGTCATCTACCAAGACAAATGCATATTGTTTTCCACCCAAGCTAGTAGTCCTAGTTGGCCCAAAAAGATCTATATGGATCAATTGTAATACTCTACTAGTTGATACATCATTAACGGATTTAAAAGAAATTCGCTTTTGTTTTCCTTTAGCACAAGAATCACAGATTTTATCATTATCATATTTAAGCTTAGGCAAACCTCGAACTAAATTTCCTTAAATTAGCCATTGCTAAACACTCATACTAGCATGTCCTAGTCTCCTATGCCATAACCAACTATCATGCTCATCCTTAGCAACTAGGCATAAATTAGTCATATCAATATAGTCTAAATGCACCATGTATATGTTTCTTATTCTATGACCAACAAGCATAATCTGATTAGATGCAATGTCAATAACTTTACAACCATTAGTTTCAAACATGAAATTAAATCCTTTATCACATAATTGACTAATACTTAAGAGATTGTGCTTTAATCCATTCACATATAAAACATTTTTAATTTTTATGGAAGATGTATTACCTATGGTACCTATACCTTCGATATGACCTTTTGAATTATCACCAAAAGTCACTTCTCCTCCATTTTTGTCGTTAAGCTCTATGAACCGGTTTTTGTCCCTGGTCATGTGTATTGAGCATCCACTATCAAGGTACCATGAGTTTGAATTTGTTTCTGTGCCTTGTAGCAATGCTCCTTTTCCTACAAACATAGATTAATTTCTAATTTTTCGTATCCAAATTCTTTTGGGTCCATATTCATTAGTTTCCAAAATCCTAGTCCCCTTAGGTATCCATTTGTGTAGGATATCCTTATCTTTAGTAGTAATGATCTCTTTAGGAACCCATATACTTCTAACGATTTTTCCATTAGAGCTTCTTCGGGGACCTCTATGATTGTAGTTTTAAAAACTTTTTCTAACAAAGTTGGATTTTGAATTTTCTCCATTTTCAAAACGTTTTGTTCCAACTTTATCAAAAGAAGTTTTAAGATCATCAATTTTCTTTTGATGATCATCATTGACCTTTGAAAGTAAATTTTACAAATCCAAAATTTTCTTTTCAAACTCTTCTAGTTTGATTTGCAAATCTTTGATTTTACTTTCAAGATCGTTGTTGGTTTTGGATATGAGTTTATTTTCATTTTTCAATTTTGAAACATCATTTATATATTTTAAAAACAATTTCTCATAATCCGAAGCCAACCCATTATATTCCTCTAATAGCTCATCATAAGATAAATCATCAAACTCAGATGAATTAGAGGTTACCTTAGAATCTTCCCCGAATACCATTAAGCACAAGTTTGCTACTTCTTGTTCCTCTTCATCGGAACCTTCTTCATCGCTCTATGTAGCCACATGAGCCTTGTACTTATTCTTTGATTGACCCTTTCTCTTCAATTGTGGGCAATCATATTTGACATGCCCCGGCTTTTTGCATTCATAGCAAATGATCGGGTCCTTCTCTTTTGGTTCATTTTTGAGGCCTTCATTTCGTTTGAATTTTCTTCCTCGGTAAGGTCTCATCATTTTCTGAACCGTTTAGCAAACAATGTCATTTCCTCATCATTGTCATCTTCATCTGAATCACTCTCATCTTTTGTGTATTTGAGAGCAACTCCAATGTTTTTCTTCTTCTCCTTCTGCTTTGGTGTCTCATCAATCTTATCGAGGTCCACCTCATCTTCAAGCATCATTTCATGAGTGAGGAGGGAACCGATTAGCTCTTCAAGAGTTAAGGACTTTAGGTTCTTAGCCTCGATGATTGTCGTCTTCTTGGATTGCCATGATTTTGGAAGTGAGTAAACTAACTTCCTCACAAGCTTTTCGTTTGGAATGATCTCTCCATATGATTTGAGACCATTAACAATCGTTGAGAATCTTCCGTCATAGCTTTGATATCTTCATTTGGTTTCATCCTGAAATTTTCATAGCTATGTGTTAGAAGACTAATTTTAGATTCTTTTACCTTGCCGGTGCCTTCATGAGTGACTTGTAGTTTATCCCATATTTCTTTGGCGGTTGTACAAGATAAAACTCTTCCATATTCATCTGGTCCAAGAGCACAAAATATGATATGGATGGCTTTGGAGTTGAGCTGGAATATTTTCGTCTCTCCTTCTCTCCACAATCTTGGATGAGTGAGAGGCTTGATATATCCGTCTTCTACAACATTTCATGCTCCCATGTCACTTGCTTGAATGAAATAAATCATCATATTCTTCCAATAGGCATAGTTAGCTCCATTGAAGAAAGGAGGCTTGTTGACGGGCATCGAATCGAGACCGGAGTCGACATTTGAAGTAGAGGCCATTGATGACTTGACAATCGATGTAACTCTTCTCAAATCAACTTAAGAGACGATTAAACCTTCAAATGAGTGAGGCTCTGATACCAATTATTGAGTTAATCAATCGATGAATCAGCCAAGAGGGGGTGAATTGGCAATTAAAATTTTGGTGGAAGCTTTTGCAGAAAATTGAAAGTAATTGCACAATGATTTAGAGTGGTTCGACTTTCTTAACCAAAGTCTACGTCCACTACCTTAGCTATCCACACTAAGGATTTTCCAACAAATTCACTAATTTGTTCTTTTTTTAGGCCAAAGAGATAACCTTACAACTTCCTCAAAAATATACCCCAATTCTTGAGAACACTATTTCTCAAAGAGAATATTACAAATTCGCAAACTTAATGAAAACCTCACAAGGAAAATGTGTTTGCTCAACTCTAGAACAAAGAAAAGAACACTCAAGAATGGATACAATTGAGTATAAATAGTATTCTTGAAAGCAAAATGAATATTTAATGAAAAATAGGCTTGAAATGCTCAAACTTGAGGTTTGATTCTTTCTCTTTGAGTCTCTCTTGATTCTTGTTGATTTTAGTTTCTTGTTCTTGATCAATTGCTTCTAAGCTTGTTTAAATACACCTTCAAATGATTCTGAACATTGAGGATGCTTAGTGGAGTCAATAGAACCATTTAAGTGTGAAAATAATTAATTAAAGCAGTTGGGAGCGTCAGTGCATCGATACATACCTATGGTGCATCAGTGTAAAATTCAAATATTTTGACCGTTGGACCCTTAGTGCATCGGTGCACTAAGAGTGCATCGATGCATCAAGTGCATTCGATGCACTAAGAGTGCATCGATGCATCAAGTGCATTCGATGTTTCAAAATAGCCAGAGCGCATCGATGCATGGCTGGTGCATCGATGCATCAAATGCATGGTTGGTGCATCGATGCATCAAATGCATGGCTGGTGCATCGATGCATCAAATGCATTCGATGTTTTCATAAAATCCTCAGTGCATCGATGCATGGTATGTGCATCGATTCATGGTATGTGCATCGATGCATGGTATGTGCATCGATGCATGGTATGTGCATCGATGCATGAAATGCATTTGATGTTCAATTTAATTTATGGTGCATCGATGCATGTATTGGTGTATCGGTGCATCACTCTGAAAAAATGATTTTAGGCTTGATTTTGGTTCAAAATACTTTGTGAAAATTGTTTCAAAAATATATTAAGTATAAAACATAATTTTACACATTTAGTAAGGTTTGAAATTGATCTTGAAAGACTTGGAGTAATATTTTGATATTTGATTAATTAAATCGAATATACTTAGAAAATCATTTCTAAAATCTTAAAATTCATTTAAACTTAATTTGTTATATCGAAACATAAAAATATTTTCAACAATTTTAATATAACTAACTCTTAGAAAGTTAGATAGATAAGGATAACTACTAAGTATTTTACTTCTAATAGAAAACTTACTCCTAACTTTTCCTATAAAAAGATATATTTTCACCATTCACAATATATAATAAAAAGAGTTCATTTTCTTCTCCACTATGTTGTTTACTCTTTATCAACATGGTATCAGAGCCAGGTTATCGATCCTTCACCTAAATCTAGTCAATTGTTTTTCTTTTTTTACCCTAAATCTAGCCATCGATCATGAATTCCATCACTTCTTCATCGGAGGTCACTTCATAATTCCTCATTAATTCATCCCATTCTGATGATTCTTCAACCTCTATCACCTGTCACCGATTGAATGGTGACAATTATATCTCTCACTCTCAAACTACTACTCGGCCAAAGAAGGGGAGACCTTGGTGTGACTCTTGTAAGAAGGTTGGCCATCTGCGGGATTCTTGTTGGAAATTACATGGCAAGCCTACTGATGGGAAGTCTTCAAAACAGCATCAATGTGATACTCAAGAAAATTGTGTTGTGAATACTGATTTACAAGGAAGTTCGTTTACTAAAACACAAATGGAAGAGTTACAACAGTTTTTTAGTCAGTTAAACACTCATTCTCAATCAGTACCTGCAGGTAGAATTCTTCTACTACTTTGGCTAATACATCCACCACTCCTACTTGGGTTGTGGATTCTGGTGCAAGTGATCATATAACAGGTGATCTTCGGCTCTCTCACACTTTTCATGCCGACTCGTCTATCTCTCATATTCGAACAGCTGATGGTTTTCTATCCGGTGTTGTCGGTCATGGGTCTATTCGAATAAATCATGACATTTTGTTATCTCATGTTCTTTATGTTCCCAATCTCACTTGCAATTATCTCCATTAGCAAGTTGTATGTCGATTTATGTTGTATCACGAAATTTAACTCTGATTTTTGTGAATTTTAGGATTCTAGCTCGGGGAAAGTGATTGGTTGTGCTAGACTTTGTGGGGGTCTTTACCTACTTCCAGCAACTTTATTTTCCCACCCATCTACTTCCTACCATGTTATATAACAATTTCCTTTACTTGAACCTTCAACCGATGTTATGTTATTGCATTTTCATTTAGGACATCCCAGTTTCTTTTATCTTGCAAAATTGTTTCCACATTTGTTTGTCAATAAGAGTCCAAAATCTTTTTCTTGTGATATTTGTCCACTTGCTAATTAAACTAGGAGTGTTTATCTACCTTCTCCATATAAACCGTCCAAACCATTTACCATGATCCATAGTGATATTTGGGGACCATCTCGGGTCGTATCTTTACATGAGTTTCGATGGTTTATTTCATTTATTGATGATCACACTTGTACTACCTGGACCATTCTCATGAAAACCAAATTTGAAGCTTGTGAAATATTTAAATGGTTCCATAATATGGTTGAAACCCAATTTTAGTGTTCAATCAAAATGTTTCATTCTGACAATAGTAGTGAGTATTTTGCCAATGTTTTGGGTTCTTTCTTTCAGGAAACCGGGATTATTCATCTTACTTCGTGTGTCAATTCTCCTCAACAAAATGGGATTGCTGAGCGAAAAAATATGCATATTCTTGAGGTTACTCGGTCTCTACTTTTTTCCACAAATATTCCTAACTATTTTTAGGGGGAAGCCCTTTTAATTGCCACTTATTTGATTAACCGTCTCCCTAGTAAACCGTTACAATTTAAGTGTCCGAGAGATGTTTTTCTTCAGTTTTTCCCAATTTTAAACCGATGACTTCATTGTTACCCCTTAGAGTTTTTGGTTGTACTATGTTCGTTCATAACAATGTTTCTTTCAGGTCCAAATTAGATCCTCGAGCATTTCGGTGTGTGTTTCTGGGTTATTCATCGACTCAAAAGGGCTTTCGATGTTATTATGCGAATTGGGTGCTTCATCAGTTAGACATCAAAAACGCATTTCTAAACGGAAACTTGGAGGAGGAAGTATATATGCGAATTCCACCGGGTATGAAGAGTAATACAGGAAAGCACGTAGATTACTAAAGTCCTTGTATGGACTTAAGCAAACTCCAAGAGCCTAGTTTGACAGATTTACAAAGGTGATTATTCAGGATGGTTACAAGCAATGTCAATCAGATCACAATTTATTTGTCAAAACATCTTCAAACAACAAAAATGCAATTTTGATTGTCTATGTGGATGGTATCATTCTAACAGTGATGATTGTATGGAGATAGAAAAATTGAAAAAGCTACTGGCGAAGGAGTTCGAAACCAAAGACTTGGGAACTTTACGGTATTTTTTAGGCATGGAGGTTGCAAGGTCAAAAGAAGGAATAATGATCAACCAAAGGAAATATATCCTTGATCTACTATCAGAAACTGGAATGAATGGATGTAAGCCGGTTGAAACACCCATGGAAGCAAATCTGAAGCTAAGGAGAGAAGAATTGGGAAGTCATGTGAACAAATAACAGTATCAAAGGCTAGTAGGTAAACTAATTTATTTATCACTTACTAGACCTGATATTGCGTTCCCTGTCAGTATAGTGAGTCAATATATGAATAATCCAAGAGAAGAACATTTAGAGGTTGTGAATAGAATTCTAAGATACTTGAAAATGACACCAGGACATGGATTAATTTTTAGAAAGAGTGATGATAGAACAGTAAGAATTTTTAGGATTTAAGCTAGGCAAGTGAATTAACGGATAGAAGATCTACAACTGGTTATTGTTCATTTGTTTGGGGAAATCTGGTTACTTGGAGAAGTAAAAAACAGGCGATAGTGTCTCAAAGTAGTGCAGAAGCAGAATTTAGAGCAATGACACTTGGAATTTGCGAAGGAATTTGGCTTCAAAGAATGTTAACTGAGCTAGGGTTATGTGCCAACAAATGGTTTGAACTTTAAAGTGACAGTAAATCTGCAATAAGTATTGCAAAGAATCCAGTTCATCATAACCGAACGAAGCATGTGGAGATTGACAGACATTTCATCTCTGAAAAGGTGAATGGTGGAACGGTGAAGCTCAATTATGTTTCAACGAGGAATCAGTTAGCAGATATTCTCACCAAAGCACTTCCAAGAATTACCTTTGATGAGATTATATCCAAGTTGGGTCTTTTCAACATTTACTCCCCAACTTGAGGGGGAGTGTAGGTTATGCAATAGATAAGTTAGTATTTTAATATAACACTACCTCTTAGAAAGTTAGATATGGATAACTATTAAGTAGTTTACTTCTAATAGAAAACTTACTCCTAACTTTTCTTATAAAAAGATGTATTTTCACCATTCACAATATATAATAAAAATAGTTCATTTTCTTCTCCACTATGTTGTTTACTCTTTATCAAAAAAGTTGGAATCATCTAATAATCTTTCCTCAAGTAGTTAGTGGAGTTAATAAAAAAAACTAGTTTTCTCTCATTGGTGTGCCGCTCATTTTTTTTCTTTTTCATCTTTGTTAATCGACGACAACATCGTCTTTAATGTTGGTTGTCGACTACCAGTATTTTTTAGTATATTTTTCTTTTCTATATCATATCTCTATTTTCTTTTGTTTTTTATTTTCAAAAAATCTGCTTGTATGTCATGTTTTCATTTGCCTTTGTGACATGTTTTCTTATGCTTCTTGGCATGTTTTTCGATTGTTTGGCTTTTTTTTCATTTATCTTTTTTCTAAGGGTTGATTTTTCATCGTCACGACTGATCAAGATGACGCTTATATGATATTTCGTTAATTTTTCGTTTTGGACCCTCGGATTGGATTTGGGTACCTAATTTACGTTCGTGGATAGCTTCACGCCACTCGAGTCTGATTTGCAGTTTGTCAGTTGTCTTTCAATAGTTTGATCCCCTTTTATGGTTCGTTTGTCGATGCAATCATGTTTGTTTGTATCTATCTTTGTTCGAGTGTTTTGGTTAGATTTTGAATATTTCCTTGGGTCATATGTGATCTTAAGTAGCTAGTTTTGTTTCAATGAAGAAATTTTCTTAATTATGTGTTTAATTTATAATTTTGATTATACATCTTTATTGTAATTTGAGGTATTTCCTATTTTGAACAAAATTAGCTGCTTCTATCAAAAAAGAAAAAATCTTTCAAGCAGTTGGCAACTAGGAATTAGATTTTCAAATACACTTTGGCAAATGTATTCATAAGTGGCCAAGAAAACATATTAGCTTCCACTGAATTTCAGTGATAACTAAGTAATTTGAAGAGTTAGGACCAAAGCTAGAGTGTCTATATCCTAAAGAAAGCAAGAATGAAAAAGAATCAATAAACTGATTGATGAACATTGTTTGAAACAAACCGTCTTGTAGCTGCAGCAGATGGAATTACAGACAATAGCCATAGTTTTCAAGTCTTAAGAGGGTAAATCCGGTCCTAAAGCTCACTTCCAGTCATTGTTAAGCTTCGATAAAAGTAAAGAGTGTTTAGAGTTTCAAGCTTACATAAAAGGGCAATGTCACCAAATGTGGTTTCTCCAGCACAAATGCACGGAACATTGGGAATGATTTCAAGTTTTTGAAAATAAGATAATCCGCTACCTTAAAAGAGGCATTATCTTTAAAAGAACTTGCACAAAATTTAATTCCTTTACTTAAGCACATCAAATTCTCAGCTCAACACATGGAAACATGCTGCAAGAGAGAAGTATGATTTTATGGAACCAACACGTTTGATAGGCAAAAGAGAGCTGACATATAGACAATAAAAAGCACTCACACTTGCCATGCTCATTCTGTGTGGCTATTTGCTTTAGCGGCCGGAATCTGAAATAGATAAACAAATGCATTAGACTGATACGTGTTCCAACTTCAAATAGTAACTATAAACCAGTGTCTCCAAAGTGAGCAACCCTTTAGTCTAAAAATGTATATAATAGAAACCAAATACTGGTTTGAGATACGTTTGAAGTGTCAATAAAATAATGAGCAATAGTACTTCAAATATTGAAGTGTTTTTTAAAGTATAAAAAGCGTACTTCTCAAACAGAATCTAAAAAGCGAACAAACCTTGGGAGAACAGAAATAGCAAAAACAAAAAGGGGGAATTTTCAATTCTTGGAACTTAAAATAACGTAAATGCTCAGATTTTGCTGTTGTGATGGGAAAAGAAGAATTGGGGAAGGAACAAATTAGGTGGAGAAGGAGATGATTAGAAGAAGGAATATGATAAGAATGGAAGAAATAAAAGGAAAGCCGCCTACGTGAACAATAAGAAATGGAAGTATGTTATACTACATGGTAATCGCAGTAGAAATTGATTATATCATAAAACAAGACATTAAGAAATTCAAGTTTTTTTTTTCTTTTCTTAATATTAAGCACATGTCTCAAATGACTAGTCAATAGTCTTCTCCTCCTTCCCAAGTTTCAACCATCGATCGGCAAGAAAGTCATAACTCGACGAACTCTTCAATCACGACTCTGCTGTTCACCTCCAAAAGTTCATTAATGTCTACATTATGGTGTGTATATATATATATATATATTGCACTCATAAACATGGTGAGAACTGGGAGAAGAAATAAACATCCAAGCTAAACACGAGAATCCGTGTGATTTTGGATACAATATTGTATTATTGTCCAACAAAATTAAAAAAAATTGGTCCATACGGTTGAAAGTAGAGAAACCCATTGAAAAGCTGCATAAAGAGCATGATTTAGGGTGACCGGCCGACCACCCACTTTAGGTCAGATCAACAGGTATAGATTTTCAAGTATGAGGTTCAATCAATCGATGTCTTTAAGAGGGTTTGCTTGTTAGACAGGGTACTGCTGTACGGTCGTTGTCAATTTTGATATTGTCAAAAACACCCAAACCTAACATGGAGAGAAATGCATATAGTCTTCAAATAAGAGATCCATGCATGCGCATTAACATTTTTCAGACATTTTGACTTTTTTTTGTTTCCAAATGTTCACGGCCCCAAATGCCAGAAATTTCTGTCCTTATATATTACATCTCACAAGGCTCCCAAGTCGCGCATGATAGCTGTCTCTCTCTCCCCTCCCCTGTTTAGATTTTTTTTTGTACAAACCTTAATCCATATCGTCTTCATCTTGCCGCTGGATATTTATGGTAATCCGAACCAGAAAGGAAAAAAATATGGGAAATTTCAACACGACTCTAGTTTCATGTAAAGGGTACGTGGATTGAGATCTTCTTTTTATTAGATTATCAATCTATTCTCCAATGGAGACTACTGATAAAATATTATGCCTTGACAGAAGAAGATCAAAGCAGAAGAGAAAACCAGTTGTGGGTTCTTTCAACAACCCCATTGGAACTCATGAAGGAATAAAAACAATAGAGGCGGATAATCTTTGCAACTTGTCAAGAGACTCTGGCCTTTGCATTTGCGTAGTCACTTGGAACATGAACGGACAGGTTAAAATCAATTGTTTGAATTCAAATCGACTAATCATCATCTTTCAACAGTGCTGAGTTCGATATTGATCATTTTTCACTACTCGTTCAAATATGCATACTGTGTATCCTCCTCTTATAAGGTCTCGTATGAAGATCTAGTCGAGATGACCGGAAGGAACCGGCGGTTTGATCTACTCGTTGTCGGTTTACAAGAGGTGCCTCGAGACAATGTTGCACGATTGTTGCAAGATGCCCTAGTTGAAACACACGAGTAAGCATGCAAAACCTCTAGTTTTTATTTTCTTTGACGCTTCAGTCAACTCGCCGTTTAATCTGCACATATATCAGGTTGTTAGGGAAGGCAATGATGCAGTCTCTGCAACTATACGTGTTCGGACCAAAGAATTCGGACTTGTTTTTAAAAGGCAAGAGATCCTGCCAGATTTTTTGTGAAATCCATAATTAATTTTTCTACTTAAAATATAAGATTAACATATATATCAGATGAGGGTAATGGATTTGTGCGTGTGGTTCAATCACATTTAGATCTTAAAGTGGATAAACATTCAGTCGGAGGCTTTGGAGGAATGATGAGGAGAAAGAAAGGAGCCGTGGGCATCCGTATCAGTTATAAGGGATTCAGAATGGTGTTCATCAATTGCCATCTCTCCGGTAACCCCTCTTTTTGAAACTCATTAGAAGAATAACCGGCGAATATGATTGTAAGACGTGCCATGTTTGCTGTCATTATAGATATAATAAATAACAGTATCACCATTAATTATGGTAAAATTTCTTAAATTTATCTCAAATTTAAAAATTAGATAAATTAATCCTTCTTAAAGAGCTAGTATTTAATTAAATACAATAAATCACAATATTCATGTTTTTCATCAAAATTATATAATTTTTAACTGATATAACAATAAATTTAACTTTCAATTGTTTATATATTATGTCGATTTTAGAACTAAAATCAAATTCACATAATATATAAATAATCAAAGTGAATCAAAACTATGTAAAATTAACAAAAAAAATATTAATGTTATAATTAATTATTTACTTTTAAAATTGATTTAAAAGTTTACTTTTTTTTCTTGAAGAAACTAATTTTTTTTTAATATTCTAGAGTGAAAATAGGATAGATTTTGTTCAAATATTTTCTTAGACTATTGATGATGTGCAGAAACACTCCACATACGCAATTGTTCAAACTCAAATCTTATAAAGAAAGAAGGGTTCGTTTGGTTATAGAAAATATTTTCCATTTCTGTTTTTATTTATAGAAAATTATTTTATTTTTCATTTTTTTGAAAATTATAAAACATGTTTGGTTAATATAAATGAAAACTTAAATTCAAAAATAAAAATTGTGAAAATATATTTGGTATCTAACTTTTTTAAAATAGAGATGGATAGATAATTATTAAATAATTAAATTAAAATATAATTATTAAAAACTTTCTTTACATAAATTTAACATGTTAGATATGCAATAACAATAGAATTGATAAGAAATTTCATAACATAAAAAATCTATTTAATTTTTTGATCAGCTGAATCAAATCGTCAAGATGATTACATGATAGTTCACAAAGTATTTATGATAATCTACAATATTGATGTGACAGTTCATTATGTTGTTGTAACAGTAAACAATGGATAATGATGTGATAAATAAGTTTAATTGATGTTTTACCAAGTTTGAGGGCCTAATTAACATTTTAGAAAGTTTGAGGACTTATTGAATTTTTTAAAAAAAATAGGATTATTTAAATTTAAATTATAGAATATAAATAATTATTTAAGATATTGAATATAACATGATACAAATTTAAATTATTAAAAAAATTAGTTTAAAGACCGCATTGAGTGTAAAAAAAGTTTAGCGACTATATTGATTTTTTTCAAAAGTTTGAGGGTTTTATATACCATTAAATTAAAAAATTATTGTTAGAAAGATTTGAACATGCGTAAGTTAAGTTAAAATTTTAGATTTCGTATTTTTTTTTTTTTTCAAATTTCTAAAACAATTTAAATGAAAATACTAGAAACATCTTTTTTATGTTTTTATATTTTCACTTATTTTTGTTTTCATTTTCTAGAAATCATTTTCTAATTTTACTATCAAACATGTTTTCTTCAATATTTTCTGTTTTCTAAGAAAATGAAAATAATATATATTTTCTTGAATTAAACTGACCCTAAAATTTTCTAGTTCTATTTTGTTACTCTAGTCACTCAATTGAATTTTTTATTTTAAAATTAAAATAGATTTAAGAAGGTTTCTTTACCATAAATATCGATGAAAAAAAATTCCCAGGAAAAACAATCATAATAGCACTAATACTATAGGGGAACGAAATTTAGAGGCCCAGTTTCCTCAAAATCAATTCATTTGGATTTAATGGGAGCCATAAAATAGAAGAGTTTTAGGGTGCGGCAGCCTAAAATAAGACTAAGGAAAGGCGTGATTAAAAATATTGCGACTTAAAATTTTATAAATAACATAATATTTTAGGTTGTGCGCAACCTAAAATATCATATTTTTAAATATTTTCGGTTACAACCTAAAATATTATAAGAATTGTAACATTTTTCGGTTGTAACTTAAAATATGTTTGTAGCCGGAAAAAATAAGAAAAAGTTAATATTTTAGGTCGCGACTTATATTAGCCTTATAATATTTTAGGTCGTGCATTATACTAGCCTTATAATAAGTGATTGTACCGTGTAATTCTCCCATAAAATATCAAATTTGACATTACATTTTGGGGGCAGTAACGATCTGATCGGATATTGTGTTGAAAGCAGCTCACGCTGGAAATGTAGAAGAGAGGAATGCAGAGTGCAGGCACATATCTCATTCTCTCTTCTCAAAGTATTGGAACCCATATGCCAGGCCCCCACAAATCACCATATGGTTAGGCGACCTCAATTACAGGCTACAAGGCATATATACACACCCAGCCAGAGACTTGATACAAAGAAACCTTCACACAGTCGGTTCCATCTTTTTGCCATTAATTTTTCACGATTTATCTTTCATCCTTGCATAATGGCTCTCACCTCCACATTGCTGGGTTTTTTTTTTTTTTTGCAGCTACTTAGAAGCAAAGATCAACTCCTTCAGGAGGCCGAAAGAGGCCAGATTTTAAATGGATATTGTGAGGGAACGCTCACATTCAAACCAACGTATAAATATAATCTAGGAAGTAGCAATTACGATACAAGTTACAAGGTGAGGGTGATTAAATATAATGTTCTCTTCTCTGTTAGATTCAATCTTTCAAAACGATCGATCATCTATAACATTCGACAGGTTCGAGTTCCATCGTGGACCGATCGGATCTTGTTCAAGATCGGAGATCCTGGCAATATCACTGCAAGTTTGCACTGTTACGAGTCAGTTGATGACATTTATAGCTCCGACCATAAGCCTGTGAGAGCCCACATATGCTTCAAAGTTAGCAAATACCAATCGCATCCCACAAGGAATTCCATAGTGGATATGTAATTTCTCTGCAGATATGTGCTTTCATGTCAGTGGTCAATGAAGACGATAAGACTTCAATATTTTTATGCAACGCGGTTACAGAAGGCACGATGGGAAAATTAACGTTGGCTAACCAAAACTTTGATTCACATTGGAGAAATGGTCAAGTACAGGGTTAGATTTCTAGAAGGCAATTTGAACATTATTATATTCCATTTCAGCATATTAAAAGGATAAAAGTGTGGATAGCTTACATCATTCCATCTGCCCTTCTCGTGTGGAGCCTATGGTTCGGACATTTCACAATTGTCTTACATGTAAACATCAAACCAAATCTAAAAAAAAAAAATAACATTGTAATGGTGGAAGATTAACTGATGAACTTCAACCAAAGCCATCTTTGTTGACATGGATTCCTTGGCAACATTCTTTTAATTCATTAAATTTTATTGATTTTCCTAATTTTTCTTTTGGAATATCATTTCTATTCACTTGTGTACAATTAGAATTTACTGCAGCACAATTAAATGAAAAAGGCATATGAACAACTTTTCATAATAATTGCACATGTAATTTACTCTTTTAACCTTACTCTCATGCAAACTATTTTATTTATTTACGCAATGAAAAGTGTCAAATAAAAAAAATGTTATTTTTCTTATAGGACCTAAGTTCAAGAAACTATATTTATAGAATTTGTGTGTTGAAAGAATATTTATTCTACCGATTTATCTCGATTTAAAACTATCAACAAAATCTTCAAAGAAAACCAACCTTTTTTAGAGCCATACATAAATGTTAACTGCTTTCAGGAAGATGTATGTTACTAAAATTTAACCAGTAATAATAATAATAATAAAGGTAAACTACAACCCGCCTAAACAAAGCCAAGAGACAAATGACCGAAAGAGAAGTAGATGATTGATGTCCTGTTTGCAAGTGGTGGGATTGGAATCTATACCAGAGAGTCTAATCTTTTTTACACTTTTAGCATTATAAAATGATCTCTGTCTCTTTGGAATCCAAAGACGATTTTCGGTCCTTTATCTTCCGTGTTTTTTTTTTATCTGTTTTGGTTCACTCACTTTAAACCCATGTTACCAGTTCGAAAGAATAAATAGCCAGCCAACATTTCATGGTTAAATTTTAAAAATTCCAATATTTTTAGATAAAGTTTTAATTTCAAACTTTATTAAAGCAAAAGTAATATTAAATAACTTGAGTTTTATTTAAAAGCGTATTCAGTTTAACTTTAAGGATTATCGAACCCATATAATTACGGACACCGAATAACTTAAAAAAGTTGCTTCTTTGATAGGGGGTCTTCCCCTACATGTAAAAGTTAAGCTTCCAATTCTCAATCACCAGGATAGAAAAATGCTTACTATAGTTTTTAAAAGGTGAAAAACTCAATTGGATTTGACGAAACTTCGTCAATCCGATTCGGTTATGACAAATATTCATCAAATTTGTACGCTTTGTGCATGTTTGACTTCGAATTTGCGTACACGTGGGGACACCTCTTTCCTTGAGCTTTATTCGTCTTCCAGTTCTCACCAATTACCATGTTAAGTTATGTCTTAAATCAATGAAATTTCTTTATTTTTCATTTGCTTCCAGTTTTATTTGAGGGACTTGGGTGTGGTAATATTCTTCTTTGGAGAAGAAATAAAAAGGGTGTAACTGTTCTTCCCTGTTCTTTGCATCTTTATACGCAAAAGAGAAAAACCAAAAAAGATTTTTTTTTTTAAAAGAGAGAGAAAAAGAAAAGTAGAAAATAAAAGAAAGAGAAAATAACCTCAGTGACCAAAAATCACTTATAATATACGAATTTAACCAACTTTTTTTTTTATTTGCCAAAATGACCAACAAATTCGCAACGCGAACTCCAATTTCGCAACCCAGTTTTCAATTTTGCAACGCGAATCTGTAAATCGCAAGGCGAATTTGTAAATCGCAACACAGAAGTCAAATTCGCAACGCGATAGTCAAATTCACAACGCGAAAGTCAAATGTTTTTACGCGAAACACTATTAATTTCGCAACACAAATGTAAACAGTATTATCGCAAATCATCTCTAACCTAAAACCCTAAATCATAACTCAATCTCATCTCCATCTCTAACTCTCTACGGCGACATCCGTCCCCATCTCCGACGAAATCCGTCTATCTCCATCTCTCAGAGCAACCCTCACAACCATTCACGGTCAGAAATGGAAAATCAACCACCGATGGTTAGTTTTTTTAATCTTTTATTTTTATTTTGAAATTTTTGTATTATTATTAGATTTTTCTTATATTGATGATAAATTTACTGGTAATTTCAATATATATAGATTAATCATTTCACTGAGATTGCTTAGTAAATTCATTCGGTTGCTGCCAATACTGCTAAATTGCTTAGTATTTGTCTTTGTTTTGTCTTTTTGTTAAAGAAACCCTAAATCGCAACACCAAAATCACAACGCGAAAATGAAAATCACAACGCGATTTTAGTTTCGCGTTGCGATTTTCATTTTCGCGTTGCGAATTTAAGTTTCATAAACTTCTTTTATTCTGCAAATTGAAACTTGAATGAATTGCATTACTTCAACCAAAAAACAAAGACAAATACTAACTTCACAGTGTTGCTAATTTAAGTTTCAAGAATAAACTACTACTCTTTATGTTGTCCTTGAACCTACACTAAACCTATATGTTGTCCTTTTAAATGTTTATATAAGTGCTTACTTCTGGAATGTTATCTGATGCATTTTGTGAACTATGATGGAATAATGACTTGGTTGAATATCGTGCTAGTTTGAAACATATTTGGCTTTGTTTTCACTGTTTAATATCATGTCTGTTTATAGAGTATAATAAGGAGTTTTTGGTATATCTAACTGTATATTTATTGTTTTTGTATAAATTTTTTCGCCTGCATTGACCTTAAGGAATAAATTAAGCCTAGCCACTAAAATTACGTCGACGCTTACACTTCTACAAAGAAAATTGTTTGAGAATACTTGCTTCGGGCTATGGCTGAAAGTGCAACATACGAGAGGAGATGCTATGTTGACACATTTGTTTCTTCAGACCATTACTAACGATCTACCCGAGGGGATACAACATGGTGATGAGGAGATATGGTTTCATTTTCCTCCGGCACATACTTGTTTTGGGCGGGAGGAGTTTTGCTTAATCACTGGTCTACGCTTCGGACACGATGATGTAGGTCGGTACACTAGTCATATCGCCCGCCCTTCATGGTTATCTCGGGTTTTTCCTGAGCTGGCAAAGTCGAAGCTGAGTTTACACGTCGATGACTTAAAGAGATTATTTGATAAAGATGGTTTTACTCGGATGGATGACCTTGATGTTGTCCTAGTATGCCATTTATTACTTTTGCATGCCGGTTTTTTAGGCAAAGAGGGCAAACAACCTATCTCCGAGGACCTAATATTATTGGTAGATGACCTAAATGCATGGAACATATTTTTGTGGGGTTCATATCTATGGAAAGCTACCTGGAAGAAGTTGTCGTCTGCCTTTGAGGACCGAAAAAGTTTGCGGGGCGATGGTTCTAAATACACTTTGACAGGCTTTACTTGGGCCTTTAAGGTAAAAATTTCTATATAATGTTTCCAAAATTATAATTAATTATTTAACAATTACTAATGTTTGTGTATTATATTGTTTGTAGATTTGGATATTTGAGGTTTTCCCCAGCATGCGGACATATGCGATAAAAAGATCAAATTATATTCCTAGGGCTATTACCTGGAAGAGGATCCACATGTTGGATTGGGAAGAGTTACTCCCATATACAACAATGAATGATGTAAGTTAACACACAAATAATACCATATATAAACAAGTTATTACTAGTACAAGTTTAACTTTGTTTGAGCTTTTATATTGTTAGGAGGCCAACTATCCATTACAGAGGTTGAGCTTGCCACTGATTGGTGGCGCGCTAGTAAGCGGTTTTTTGATGGGACGGATGATGAGCACCCCCTACTTCGAGAGCCATCACCTGATCGGGCCGATTCTACAGCTCACACCCAGAGCCATCACCTGATCGAGCCTCTTCTCCACCATCACCTCATGATAGGTGACCAGCAAAGAGGCCACGACATTTATCTCCCTGTTCTCCACCTCCACGGGATGAGTTAGGGGAATTACGTGATGAGGTCGGTACTTTACGTGAAGATAATGGTGCATAGCGTGATGAGGTTCGATCTTTACGTGGTGAGGTGGATTTTTTACGCGATGACAATGGTGCGCTACGCAGTGAGGTATCTACTTTACATGATGAGGTTTTCTCTCTACGCGAGATTGTTTCATTGTTGCAGAATGAGGTTCATACTCTACGCAATGAGGTAAATTTGTTTAATACTATACTAAAAATGCAAATAACCTTTTTCAGCATTATTTATTTATTTATTTACTGATTTATGTATTAATTTATTTTCAGCGGCCCGATAAGGTAGATGCTTTACGGCAGGTTTTTTTTGCACGACGGGGTTCACGCATCAGACGTCGTGCACGTGTCATTACGTCTCCGTTCACCCCACTAGTGCCAAGACTCCGTAAGAATAAGTCTGATGCACCTATCATCATTCAAGAGGTGCCTCCTATCATTCAAGGGGCCCCTCTCATCATCGAAGAAGCCCCTCCCATCGTTCAAGAGGCCCCTGTCATCGTTCAAGAGGTCTTTCCCGCCGTTCAAGAGCCCGATTCACATGGCGTCATAAGTCGACATATTTATAAACCCCTTCCTGTGCCCGATATGATGGATGCGAGTTGGCTTTTGTATGTGCTGCCGACCAGTACCATTCCTCAGGAAGAGAGGGAAACACTACCATGAAATAATTACGGATAATACCCTTTGGGCTAAGACCGCAGTTGATTTTTATCTACATGAGCGGAGCAATGGGTGTTATTCTGACCTATTCCAAATCGACGATGCTTTTCATTTGTTTCTTTATCGATCTTGGTGGCGTATTTTATTAGGGGTTGAAGATAATGGCTATCTCGAAGGGGTGGTAAGTCTTATATTCTTCTTATATTTCATTTTGATTAATTTTTTTAAATTATTAATAAATTCACTAATATATTTATTTTTTTATAAAACAATATATTAATGCATGGGTGTCACGTTTTCTAATAATAAGGAAATTGAAGAAAAAAAATACTCGATAGACTATTATGCCGACGTCTTTTCACGCAGCTCACTTGAAGGATCAGAGAGATGCTTCATATACGTTGGGTAATGGAAAAACTAAACTTTATCCTACGTGGTGGGAGATCGATAAGTTTAGTATTTATTTTTTGAATATTTTAAAGGTTTTCATAAATTTTATTTGATGTGCGCAATTATTTATGATTGCAGGTGTTTATACCTGTTTTGGAATATCGTCATTGGCTTCTCGTCGAGCTTCAGCTCTCATCTTGAAGACAATGGTATATGACAACATGTTGAATTACATATCATTGTCTGATTTGAGAGATATTATTACAAAGGGATGGAGTGATCATTTGGTTAAATACTTGGATACGATTGATTATTGGACAAATTCTAGAAACAAGAAGCCAAAGAAGTTCAAAATTACAATGATCAGAGACGAGACTGCACCACAACAAACGCAGGGAGCCAGAGGGGATTGTGGTCCTCTCGTATGCTTGTGCTTTGAACGTTTGACGACATGAAGTAAACAGTATCTACCTCCCACAGATAGAGATAGAGGTGCAGTAGGCTTGTGGTTTCGGCATTATATGGCCAGATCGATATATACGAGACGATGTCTACCTGCATCCGCGTGTTGAAAGTGTGCATAAACAAGTGGTAAGTTTGAGCAAGTGTTAACATATATATACTCTTTAATTGGTTTGAAAATATTTGGTTAAGTACCTAGAATTCAGTAATTTGTTGTTTGTTGGTTTTAGATGTGTAGAAAGTGTTGTTTGAGCAAATGTTTGGTTTCTGCAGGTTAATCCTGAAGTGAGCTGCGTGAAATTGATGTATTTGTGCATAAAAAACAGTCTGGGGTACACTTTTTTTGCTTTGTTTAATTGAATTTTACATTAAAAGTTGATTGATGAGGAAATAAGATTTATTTTTTGATTAATTGATTTATAAAAGTTGATTTGTTTAATTTGATGTGTAAATAAGAATTATTTTTTTTTCTTGTTTAATTGATTTGTAAAATTTGATTTGTTATTTCTAAAAAATTCAATCTGCATTATGTTTGAAGGCAAAAAATACATGTTGAATGTACAAATTCGCAACGCGAAATAAGCGTTGCGATAGTCAAATTCGCAACGCGATTTTCGGTTTGCGAATTTGACTTTCGCGTTGCGAATTTGACTTTTGCGTTGATCGCAACATACAACATCAAGTTATATATAACATCAAACACATTCCAAGCTATAAATACAAGCTAAGTACACTTGAATAAGCAAGAGAACAACTATCCAAGCAATCAAACACAAGAGAAAATCCCAACATGATAACAACTGAACATATCATAGCAATGTTCAAACTCAAGTTGTAGATTTTGATTTCCTTTTGCTTGGCACCATATGAGATTTGGATTTTGATTTCCTTTTGCTTGGCACCATATGAGCTTTGGATTTTGATGAGCATCGGAAGCATTTCGGACTTATGATTTGGGTGGTACTCGGAAGCATTTCGGACTTGTTATTTTTGTTATTATTACAAGTTGTAGTTCTCAATTATCGGGATTTTTAGTTGCCATTTGTTGCATTTCTCGTATACCACTCAGATCATACGCCCGATATGTTTCTGACGCTTTAAAGTTGACCAAAAATTACGATGGTCAGGATTTACCTCGCGTTTAAAGTTGAAAAACAAACAATGGAAATTAAGAATAATCAATGATAACATGCATATTGGCTTTGGCTAATATTTATAGTGGAGCCGAAATTTATATTGAAATTCAAACTCAAATTGAAATTTAAATTCAAACTCCAATTACATATGAAATGAATTTGAAATGCAGTGTTAAATTGAACATGGAAATTGCATAATTGATTCATATTGTTCAAGTAACATGCTTTATGAACCATCAAGCTAAAAGACAATATTGATTGAGTTCAAAGCTGAGTTGTGAGTTGATGGGGTTGTCACACTTGTCACATGGTTGGAATAAAGTACTCACATGGAAGAGATAGATTGTTTTGTTATACATAGCCTATCTCATCTGAATGAAAATATACTTACAATATAATCAAACCAAAATATACATACATACACAATAAATTTATACATAATAATGTTCAAATAATGTACCCACAAAAACAAAATTAATCTGATGAAAAAGGGTTATTTCTAACGAAGTCCGGAACATTATTTTCCAAATAATGTACCCATAACAATGTTCAAATAATGTACAACATGAAAGTTAAATTCGCAACGCGAAAGTCAAATTCACAACACGAAATAAGCGTTGCGATAGTCAAATTTGCAACGAGAAAGTCAAATTCGCAACGCGATTTTCGGTTTGCGAATTTGACTATCGTAACGCTTATTTCGCATTGCGAATTTGACTTTCGCGTTGATCGCAACATACAACATCAAGTTATATACAACATCAAACACATTCCAAGCTATAAATACAAGCTAATGACACTTGAAGAAGCAAGATAACAACTATCCAACCAATCAAACACAAGAGAAAATCCCAACATGATAACAACTGAACAGATCATAGCAATATTCAAACTCAAGTTACTAATGAATGTCTAACTGAAAATCTATTCATTCACACATAAAATACACATAATACAACGTTTGCATTTAAAAATCACCTAAGTTAATAAGTCCCAAAAGGTGAAGCCGGTTGTGATTGGGATTTTGATTTTGATTGCGATTTTGATTTTCTTTTGCTTGGCACCACATTTGCTTTGGATTTTGATGAGGATCCATTTTTTGTTAGAGCAAAAGATGATTGTGATGGCACTGGTGATCCACAGGTCAACCTTGTATGACCACTTTCCTTGCACCGACTACATGTCGATATCCTCTTCTCTTCACCCTTAGACAGTATACGATTGTGATTTTTTGGTCGGCCAGGTAGCCTGTTGTCCATGACTGGTGGCAAAACTGTTTGTAAGCCATCTGATATATCCCACTCAGAAGGATGTGGACATGGGTAGACAATCTCGGCATAAGTCTGCCGATATACTTCTGCAGTGTAGCAATCCATAGTGTATGCGCTTGAATCATCTTGGTTTAGATGAAGAGCAACTTTTATAACATGACCACATGGATAACCAGATGTTTGTCATTTCTTACAACTACACGTCTTTGCATTTAGATCGACAAGCTCATTTAAGTTATTATCCAATACTTCAAACAAAGTGTTTGAACATGGTTCAAATCTCTATGACGTTGACTTCACAACACGTTTCATTATCTTTTTTTCAGTCCATGGTGTAACACGACGTTCCAATGTTCCTATAAATTTAAATAAATAATACTTAGTAAAATATATGATAAGTTACGAATTTAAAGAAATAATACATGCATAGTTTCTTTTCTTGTAGTACCACTGTTGAATAGAGGCTCGAAAAAACTCCATTAACATAGTAATGGGTAATTTCCGGGAATGACGACTTAGAGCGTTGATTGATTCTGCACTATTAGACGTCATGAAACCATATCTTGCTCCAAGTTGATGTACTATTGACCATCTTTCAAACCTGACATCTTCTAGTGTTTGAGCACATTGAGGCAAAAAACGTCTTAAACAATTTATATGCTTATTAAAATCCACTTCCCGATAAGCTTTTACAGCCTTCCAGTATGTCCATTTGTGATTTTTTATACCAGCAGACCTTGATTTTAGATTTCTGTACAAATGAACACCACAAAGTCTATGAAAAGCATCTGGGAAACACCTTCTAGCAGCGTTGTCAATTGAGTTTGCCCTTTCAGATATGATTGTCATATTACTAATATGATCTATGCAATCCCTAAGATGCCCCATAAACCATGTCCATGAATCAGAGGTTTCAGATTTGCCAACCCCGTAAGCTATTGGCAGTATTCCATTGTTAGCATCCATGGCTACTGCTAATAAGTTTACTCCAAGGTATCGACCTTTTAAATGTGTTTCGTCAACTATAATAACTGGACGCATGCAAGTAATAAACCAACGAATCTACAAAATCATATACACAAGAAATATAATCATTTAAATGTGAAATGCATGCAACTAACAAAAATTAGTCAAAAAAATTATAATTATTTACTAACCGCAGCACCAATGGCGATAAACAACAACTCAAAGCGTCCATCTCTATCTGTTTTGATATGAGTTACCGACCCAGGATTTTTCAGCTTTAAATTGTGACAATAAGCCGGCAGTTGGACAAACGATGCTTCTGGCGACCCCCTCAACAATTCCAAGGCATAACATTTGGCTCTCCAAGCTTGAGAATATGAGATACTAATCTTGAACCGAGCATTCATGTCAGTCATAATTTCATGTCCCCGATATACCCTTCCATTCAAAAACATCAGAAAACCACCCAACACCTTTTTGTTTGCCTGTCTATGGTGAGGAAAAACTTGGGTTCTTAAACATGTATGTTTATCAATAAAAGTCCTAACTTGAAACATTTCGCAATCTTTTATCCTCTTTGCAATCATACGCCACGTAAAGTTTTTGTCAATCATACACCTTATTAAAAAACGATCTTTGCTTGATTTGTTAACTTTTAGTTGATAGACATCTTCCACACATTTCGTATACAAAGCTATCTTCAAGTCTTCCTTTGTATCAAAACAATCATCTTTCTTGATACGAATAACTTTTGTGTAACAATCAACTGCTATCTTTACCAACTCTTCTTCCGGTATCTGAAGTAATTCTTGTATATTCCAGTTATACTCCTGTGGTATTTTCTTCTTTTTCCTTTCTTCGGGGACTTCTTCTTCTTCTTCTTCTTCTTCAGGGTTATATGAATTACATAATGGATGTTCAACATGTTCATTCACAGTCGTAACTTCCTCTTCATTATCATCAACAACATCTTCCTCGGCAGTGGCTGTTTCATCATCAAAATCTGGGTATTTACCAATATCAAAATCATTACATGCAGGGTCTGTTTCTTCTTCCATCACATCATCAAAATCCGAGTATTCCCCAAGATCAAAGTCCGGGTATTGACCAAGATCAAATTTCGAATACTGACTAGTACTCACAATTTTTTCTGTTGGCTCATAATCGTCTAACTGGTCAATACGAAAACCAGAATTTGGTGCTGAAAGTTGATTGGGATTTGGATTAGGAAAAGGTTGTGGGTTTTGAGATTGTGTTTGGTATTGGAAATGTGGTGAAACAAAATTTGCTTGGTGATGAAATTGTGGTGGAACCATTAAATTTTGGGTTGAAGAACTTAGTTGATTACTATTCGCTAGTGACCCAACTTCACTACTTCTAGGTTCAACAACATACAATGTAACATCATCTTCTTGCGAAACACTAATGTAAGCAATGAATCGTTCAACATCTTCATTGTCGGTTAACAAATAAATTTTACCTTTTCTCTGATAAGATAGCCTAAATCCACTTAGAGGCTCTAAATTCAATTTATTTGCAACACGTAACATTAGAGTTTCATAAGTTAACTTTTTTAATGACAATTTTAGTTGAAGATTCATAGGTAAAGGCACATATTGTAAAACACCATGAATATTCTCTCATGACCCTCCAAAAAACAAATCTATCCAAACATGATCAACATTAGATGATTTCATTCTATAAATTGTAAATTAATTTACTAAACAAACGAGCTATAAACTAGATATCATCACTAACTTAGAGAAAAACATACATTTATTAAGTTGATAGTTGATAATTTGGGAGATAAATCATTGAAAAATTATATAGAAATAAAATTATGTAAAAAAAATTAGAGATAGGGAAGAATGTCGTTGGATATAGGAACAGATGTCGTCAGAGAGAGTGATAGATAGAGATGAAATGAGTTGCGATTTAGGGATTTAGGTTATGAGTTGCTGCTGTTGCGTTGTTATATACCCAAAACATTTGTGTTGCTAAACTAAAACTTGTTGCGAATTTGAAATTCAGTTGCAAATTTGAAATTCCGCGTTGCGAATTTGACTTCTATGTTGCGAATCTGTAAAATCGCAACACGAATTTGAAAAATCGTAATGAGATTTACATATTCGCGTTACGAAATTGAAAACTGAGTTGCGAAATTAGAGTTCGCGTTGCGAATTTAAGATTACGTTACGAATTTATTGGTCATTTTGATAAATCTAAAAAAAATTAATTAAATTCATATATTACCGTAGCTATTTTCACTAAAAGAAAAGAGTCAGAGGGGAATCTGTATAACTTGATAGGACTGAAAGATTGAAACTTTTTGGGGTAATCTTGGGATCTTATTTGCTATAGCTTCGGTAGTCTTCATCCGACCTTTGCTGCTGGTTATTGATTTATTTGAGGCGAGTCATTTATCCACTTGGTTTGATTCTTCACCTTTATTTCTTTAAGAACCTGCAATTCAGTCTTTACATGTCATGAGTTTCATGGTCATCCTGAGCTGGAAAGAACCTGCTTTTTTCTTCTTCTTCTTTTTCTTGCTGTTTGTCCTTATATTCAATTGATCTAGCTAGAAACTTGATGCTTTTCACTCGTTTTTAGCTTAAACATTCTGGGTTTGCACAATGCCAGGTTAGGTATTTTGTTTGCAATCATTTATACTCGGTTCACTAGCTTGCATTGGAGACAATGCAGCTGAACAGATATAATTCGTCGTAGGCAATTCAATATGCATAACCCACCTCCTAATCTTATATAAAATATTTGTCTGCCTAGTTTATGGAGTTATTTTAGCTTTCTTCTCCTCTGGGCTTCTTTAAATCTACTTTGATTTTGAACTTATTCTCTAGTAATTGTTTTAGCTCAAACGAGTGATTAGTACTGGCATTTACTCAATTATGTTTTCTGCTGCTGTTTACGATCTTCCATATTGGAATGGCGAATCTTTTGCCAAGCCCTGTTCATTGTTGATTCTTCAATTAAAAGTATTTTCTTTTGAATGAATTGTGTAACTTATACTTTAAATTTACTGTATATTTTTGGACTTTTTATATAGATTTTGTGATACCTATGTTTATATGCTTGAATGTATGTTCTATATGTAGACGGAAATATTATTGATTATGAGCGGATAAGATTCTGCATTATGAATTGGATTAAAAAGGCTTTTAAGGGGCGTACCCATAAATCTTCCGAGAGACATTATCATGGACACTATGCTGAGGATAGTCCCTTTTATCCTTCTTCTGGCTCAGGGGTATTTACATCTGTTACCGTTTTCCTTTTCTCTTGATTGCTGTTTATATTTTTCTCAACATTTTTTGATGGTTTGGTCCCATCTGCTTTCTGTAATGCTGCTGCTGCTGTGAAATGCATAAAATCACTTATGTCTTTGGCTATGTTGCATAGTATATATGTGGCCAATTAGATTTTGAAACACTTCATTGTTTGAGCTACTTTAGTTAATGTTTTGAATATACTTTCTATGTTATATCTTGGTCTCAACCTTGAATGTAGGACTCATGGCGGGAGCATGAGAATGAAGAGATAGATCGTGCTATTGCTCTATCCCTTCTTGAGGGAAGTCAGAAACGGAGAAATGTAAAAGGTGAGTAGCATGTCTACACGATTTTTATGTGAATGTATTTGCCAGCTGTACTTTATGGCATCAGCCAATAGTTCCCAAAATAAATTGTCATTTTCTTCTCTACTTGTTCTTATTTTCTAACATGCCATAAATTGAATTATTATGTTTCTCAAATTATCGGTTAGATGATGATTATCGACTAAAAGAAGATGAGCAACTTGCGAGAGCTGTACAAGAAAGCTTGAACTTTGAACCTCCTCCACAATATGAAAATCAAAATACATATCAACCTATGCCAGCCCATTTTCAGATGGGATACAGGTACATAATACGCCATTAATAACAATAATGATTTCGTACCAACTCATTTAAATAGGGCTGAAATATGAATCTATCTTTGAACTTTTTATTCCTGCAATATGCTAATATGGGCTCCCATTGGCATCAGCAATGAAGCATTTCATGCAAAGACCTGTTGATATAGCTTATTCCATATCCTTTTTTCTCCCATGACCAAATTATTGTTGTTTTTGGCAGGATTTGTGCTGGCTGCAATACTGAGATTGGTTACGGAAGATTTCTAAATTGCCTTGGTTTATTTTGGCACCCAGAATGCTTCTGTTGCCATGCTTGCAACCTCCCAATTTCTGATTATGAGGTACAAATTTTTGTGGCTACCAATGTTACCATCTTTGGTTCCTTCACTAGACGTTTGATTGATGAATAAGCTAATTTAGATCTGTACTTTCTTCCGTAGTTCTCTATGTCTGGGAATTACCGATTTCATAAATCTTGTTACAAGGAGCAGTATCATCCAAAATGCGAAGTCTGCAACCACTTCGTAAGTTTTATTTCCTGCATTGGGTTAATATTCACTTTGTTATAAATTTGTGTTGCTTCTACTTCATTGAATGTGTAAAGTTTTAAAGTCGAAATTATTTATGATTTGCTGCGTATTTCAGTGCATTTATTATATATGTCAGTGATGAATTTATGGCAATGCCAAATCATGAGTGGTTTTTCAGTTCTTACCTGATAATTTTTTTTTGATAAGAATGACAGGCCTCCTTAAAAACCTCCTTCTTGATCAAAGAAGGAGGAAAAGAGTGCCTTAGAAACTTTATTACTCCTCCGAAATTACATAAGATTTAACGTAGACACCATACTGAAAAAACACAACAGACTAAGCTACTCAACATAACCGAAAACCTAAACTCAAACGATAAAACGCACTGGAAACGACTAAACATCAACCAATTCCCATCTTTGCTAAACTATCAGCCTCCCCATTACACACCCTTGGAATCAGTCTAATAGAGTGCACCCTGTCCGTGATAAAAGATGAAATCTCTTTAACTAATGGGAGGATAAAAACTGGGGCCATAGCTGGTGTATGGACCCATTCCACAGCCGACTTACAGTCACTTTCCACAATCAACCTTCCAACCTTAACCCAACAAGAAGACATATAGATTTCAATGCCTCTCTTAATAGCCTTTAACTCAGCAACCGGCGGGGGACCCTGACCTACATTTTCTGAAAAAGTCAGAAGGGAGTTGCTATTCCAATCTCTCAAAATACCTCCTATACCTCCATTTGAGCCATCAAGTCTAACAGCTCCATCGACATTCATCTTCAAAAAATCCATAGGGGGTGGAATCCAGCGAGAAACCTGAAAATTGTAAATGTTGAGAGCTTTAATACCATCTGCAAGAGATGGATCACCAATCAGCACATCCTCCTGAATAGGACACTTAGGATACTTGGCTAGAAACCATTTAGATAACCTGAATCTAGCAATAAAAAACAGAGACATCCTATCCAAGGGGGAACCATCGAACACCATTGCATTCCTAGCTTTCCATATCGACCAAATACTACTCCCGGGATAAATTTCCAAATCAACGATTTCCCCCTCAGCTCACCCCAAGAACATAGCAAAGAAGGTGGATCCTTTGGAAGGACTAAGGCTATTTCCCAATAGCTTGCTATCTTGTTCCAAAGTTCCCAAACAACATCACATGAAATAAATAAATGCTGAACTGATTCCACCTGTTTTTTACAAAACGGACATAAAATTTCATCCCCTAGCTGCAAACCTCTTTTCACCAACTCCTCTCTCACTGCCACTTTCTGATGAGCTAGCTGCCACAGGAAGACTTCAACACGAGGAGGAGATAAACCATGCCACACCCCTTTTACCCATAAATCGGACTCCCCAGACACCTTGCCGAG
This sequence comes from Hibiscus syriacus, assembly GCF_006381635.1. Taxonomy (NCBI): domain Eukaryota; kingdom Viridiplantae; phylum Streptophyta; class Magnoliopsida; order Malvales; family Malvaceae; genus Hibiscus; species Hibiscus syriacus. The sequence goes on from NW_024063514.1 coordinate 38,084, forward strand.
TTCCTTTCTACAAGATTTCACTGAAAACAGTCCATCCCCACTTGCAGACCAAGAAAGAAAGTCTTCAACTGAATCAGTCAGTTTAAAGTCCTTCAGTTTTGTCATTAAATCCAGCCACTGATCCAACTCCCAGTCACACAAATTCCTTCTGGTATCGATGTTCCACACCCAACCGTTCGAATCTGAACTTCCAAACTCAGCGACCATACCCCATTTATTTGTTGACAACGCATACATTCTAGGGAAAAGATATTTTAAAGGAGACTCATCAGCCCATGAATCCGTCCAAAATGCAATAGACTTTCCATTTCCCAGTTTCAACTTGGAGTTAGATCTGATACGTTCACCCTCCGAGTCGTTCTTCAAGAAATTGTTGGCAATCCCTCTCCAAATCCAAGAAGATTTGGGCGAAAAAACCTTACAAATAGACATGGAATTACTACTTACCTTGTGCCTGCAACATAACACACTTTTCCACAAAGTATTTTTTTCATTGGCGAACTTCCACACCCATTTTCCCAAAAGAGCCCGATTAGATATGTTCACATCAAGAACACCAAGGCCACCACAATTTAGAGGCGTGCAGACTGATTTCCAATTAACCCAGTGTATCTTCCTTTTGTCCTCATTATCCCCCCATAGGAAACTGGCCATTAAAGAATTAAGCTTCTTACCAATTTTACAAGGCATTCTAAAAAGAGATAAGAAGAATATTGGTAGGGATGTTAACACCGACTTTAATAAAACTGTCCTGCCCGCCAATGAGAGACAATTAGCTTTCCAGCCGGCTAGTTTGGAACTAAAATTCTTGAAAACTGGATCCCATAAGGCTTCTGAGTTTTTCTTAGCACCTAGAGGAAGTCCCAAGTAATCTGTTGGAAGAGAATCAATAGAACAGCCCACCGAAGATGCCCATTCTGATAAAACTTCCTCTTCCACATTAATACCAAATAGCTTACTCTTAGCTAGATTAAGATGCAACCCTGTCATAACACTAAAAATCCTCAATACTCTCTTGACATTTTTAATCTGGGAGAGAGATGCTTGACAGAAGATGATCAAGTCATCTGCAAATTGTAGATGTGTCAATCGAACAGAATTTTCAGATTCCCCAATAACAAAGCCTTGAAACAGACCCCTGTCCACTGCTTTAGATATCATCAAATTAAGCAGCTCACCTACAATGTTAAACAGTAGCGGAGATAAACTGCACCCTTGCCTAAGTCCTTTGGCCATGTGGAACTCTTCCGATGGAGACCCGTTTACGAGAACTGAGATTGAAGCTGTTGAAATACACTGAGATATCCACGACAACCATCTCTTACCAAAACCCATCTCTGACATTATTCTAATTAAAATTGGCCATTCCACGGAATCATAAGCCCTACGAAAATCTACTTTGAAGGCAACCCCTTTTAACCCTTTTTTCCTCCAGTAATCAATCCCTTCGTTTGCTATAAAAGCACAATCCAGCAACTGTCTCCCTGGTATAAACGCAAACTGAGAGTGACTAATAATATCACCAACACAACAACTCAGTCTCTTCGAAAGAACTTTAGAAAGTATCTTGTATAAGCTGCCTACAAGGCTGATTGGTCTAAATTCCTCTACACTGTCCGGATTAAGCTTCTTCGGAATAAGTGTGATAAAAGCATGGTTTATACCGTGCTCCCATTTCCTTCCAAAATAGAAATCTTCAAAAAATTTCAACACGTGCTCCTTTAAAATCGGCCAGCAGTTTTTAAAGAAACCCATGGTGAAACCATCTGGTCCTGGAGCTTTAGAGCTGTCTGATGAAACTATAGCTTGCCAAATTTCCTGTTCTAAGAAGTGCTCTTCAAGCTTCTTAGACTGATCCCCTGATAGCTTAGCAAAATCCAGTAGTAAATCCTCCGTTTCCAATGTTGAATTGGAATTATAGGCTGCCTTGAAAAATTCTGAAATATGTACCTTTAATTGTTGAGGATCTGAAACCACACTCCCATTTATCTTCAAGCTTAAGATTTCATTTCTTTTGCTTCTGTTCAGAGCAGACAGATGAAAAAACCTTGTGTTCCTATCCCCCTCCTTGATCCATCTTGCCCTTGACTTCTGAAACCAGATGCTTTCTTCTGTCCTATACAACCTCCATAGATTTGTCCTACACAGCCTCAACTGATCCCACTCCTGCTTCGAAAGAATTCCACCTTGAGCTTTAAGATCCAATTCATTAATTTTCCTCTCTAAATCAGAAATCGACTCAGGGATCCCAGTAAATTTACTGCTGGACCAATTTCTGATTGAATTTTTAGTACCTTTTAAGATACTGAAAATACCCCTTTTATTATTTCTCCCCCTCATAGCAAGCATTGAAGATTTAACCAATTCCTCAAATCCTTCCTCCTCTAGTAAATAATTAAAAAACCTGAATGGTTTCGGTCCCCAATTAACAGCTTTGTCCTCTAATGAGACAGGATTATGATCAGATAGGGATTTAGGCAAGAGACTTTGCACTACATTTGGAAAACATGACAGAAACGTCCCAGAGATTAAGAACCTGTCTAGTCTTTCCCAAGTCGAGTCTTCTCTATTATTGCACCAAGTATACCTTCCTCCCACCAACGGTAGATCAATTAAATGTGATTGCTGTAAGAAGTTTCTAAATAAATCAATAGAATGCCAGTTTTGTGATTTTCCCAACTTCTCGTCCGGATCAAGATACACATTAAAATCTCCCCCAATACACACTAACATATTTTGAGCCGAAACAAACTCCAACAATTCCCTGAAAAAATCTTCCTTTTCTGCTTCAATTGATGGACCAAAAATCTGAAGGTCATATGAGCACATATCAATACCATGTTATAGACTTATATGAAAGTGTGGTTTATAGTTGATATACATGAATGTAATTCCAAATATAGAGATAGAATTTAATGGAATGGACATTACAAAAAGAAACTACAGAATACAGAAAACCTCTGCATCCATAGCATGTCCAAATCTTCTATCCTACACTGTTTTTGAGTAGTTTTAAAAGGGAAAAAATGGTGAATCTAATGATCTTAAGCATGTCACTCATTTCTTGTTGCTATTGTCCTTTTGGATGATTTCTTTTGACAGATCCCAACGAACGCAGCTGGTCTTATTGAATATAGGGCGCATCCTTTTTGGATCCAAAAGTACTGCCCTTCTCATGAACATGACGGTACTCCACGATGCTGCAGCTGTGAGCGAATGGAGGTTAGTATGATTAAACATGCACAGATTTCTTAGTGTATTTGAGTTTACAAACTCCATACTATCTATGATGAATAAGAATAAAGTTTGACACATTTGCTCATCATATGCAGCCACAAAACATGGGATATGTGCCCCTTAATGATGGACGGAAGCTCTGCCTAGAGTGCCTGGATTCTGCAGTAATGGATACCAGGGAATGCCAACCCCTTTATCAGGATATACAAAAATTTTATGAAGGCTTAAATATGAAAGTCGAGCAGCAAGTTCCGTTACTCCTGGTTGAAAGGCAAGCTTTGAATGAAGCCAGAGAGGGAGAAAAGAATGTAAGTTGAAAATTTCTGAAATAACGACATCAAAAGTAATATCTAGGACTGCTCTATGTTCATGTTAATATTTCTCTTCGTTCATGTCTAACTGCTATTGAAGCACTTGCCGGCATGCTTCTGCTTCTAGATGTCGTGTCATGGAAATACTCACCAGCAGTAGTTTGTTTCCTCTGGATATGATTGCATTCTAAAAGTTCCACCTTGGGCAGGGCCATTATCATATGCCGGAGACTAGAGGACTCTGCCTTTCTGAGGAGCAAACTATCAGCACCGTAAGAATACTTGAACTTTTATTTGCTACTGTTTGATCTTAATAATTTTCATTGGTCTTTTTTACTTATTTCTCTAAGATCATACCATCTTCAACTTAAAATCATCAGATTCTAAGGCGACCAAGATCTGGGACAGGAAATCGTGCAGTGGACATGATAACAGATCCCTACAGGTTGACACGCCGATGTGATGTGACTGCAATTCTCATTCTTTACGGCCTGCCAAGGTATTGTTTTAATTCCCATGATTGCTTTATATGTGACTGCATTACATTTAGGGGTTGTTTGTTTGCCTCTTAATGGAACCATTCAGTACTGAATGCTGAACCGTTCAGCATTCAGCGCGTTTGTTTCGCACCTCTGAATGATTCAGTGCTGACTGATTCAGCAAAACAGTGTTGAATGATTCAGCAAAACAGTTCATTCTGAATGATTCAGAGCCAGTAAACAAACAGCATGTCACATTCAGAGCTAATTCATCCAGTGCTTTTGAATCATTCAGCATTTGAATCATTCATTGCTTAATCATTCTGAAGTAAACAAACAACCCCTTAGTCAACGGTGATTGAATGAAAGAATTGCAATTTTAAATCCTAATAATCTCTTCTTTTTCTTTCTAATTTATCAAATTCTTCATGTGCTTCAACGTAACATGCATATCTGTAGCGGTTTTTGCAAATTTTGATTGCTCTTTGTACCTTAAGTAACGTTGATGTATTTGTTGCGAACATGTATATCTTGAATTTGTAGGTTGTTAACTGGATCAATCTTAGCCCATGAGATGATGCATGCATGGATGCGACTTCAAGGTGCGTTCAGCTTCCATCACAAGCAGTTAAAAATGTGTTATTTTCCCCATTTAGAGGCACTAACAGTGACACATATGCTGTTTGTTTGTCAGGTTTCCGGACTCTTAGTCAGGATGTTGAGGAGGGTATTTGTCAAGTGTTAGCACACATGTGGTTACTTACCCAGCTCGAATCTGCTTCAAGCAGCAATGCTCCACGGTCTTCTTCGTCTGCTTCGAGTGGTAGATTAAAAAAGGGCAAAAGATCTCAATTTGATAGGAAGCTTGGGGAGTTCTTCAAGCACCAAATTGAACCAGATGCTTCCCCTGTATATGGAGATGGTTTCAGAGTAGGTCATCGGGCAGTTTATAAATACGGTCTTGGAAGAACCCTTGAACATATTCGGGTGACCGGGAGGTTCCCTTACTGAAACCCCAAATTCTCTAACACATTTCCCTATTCTTTCAGAGAGTTGAAACTGTGCCTTTTCATTTTAGAACCAAAGGCCCCTAGCGCTTAGGATAATATTCATGTCTCTATAGGGTAGTTTTAGAAGCATTGCCAATTTTCATTCCTTGTGGCTGTCAGTGCCATTCTTCATTTTTTTATATAATTAGTTTATTGTTTTTGGACCCTTTTTTAGAACAAAATTATTTAAACATTTCATTTATAAAGAAATTTCGTTTCATGTGTACATGCGTCTGCTCAAATTTTGGACAGAACTGACACTAGTTCCTCCATGTTCGGTCTGTTGGTTCTTTTGTTAAGCAGGCTACACTTAATTGAGCCATCCGCAAGGAAAACCCTGTCCAGTTGTTGCACAATGCCCAGGATCAATGAAAAAATTGAGCTCAGCTTTTGCACCGTCTTATGGAAACCAGCGTTTCTGATAGTATTTATCTTCTTCTTGTGTAATGATTGCATTTTTTTCCGGTGATCAATCGGTTCGAATAACACAACTCCAAAAGCAAAGACATCGATCTTGGAAGTAACCTGCCATATATCTGTAAACTTTGGCTCGAGATAACCTCTAGTCCTTGAAAAAGCGATGCTGCTCTTTTCATTAACCACCGCTCTTACTAGGCTGAAGTTTTCAGTTTTGGCCCTTAGAGCACTGTCCCCTTGTACATGAGGCAGGTTTTGTGAAACGGTGAAGAAAGAAAAAGGCCATCATTTTTATACACACCTTGAAGCTTTATCAGATTGAAATGATTGATATTCTTCAACAAATGTATTTCCTTTGATACGTCAGGACTCAACCAATATATATTCTTTCAACACTTGCACCGAGATAAAAGGACGTTGAGCCTTGTAGATAAAAACGTTCACGTTGGCCCGTCTATTTGTGAATTGTCTAAGTTTCTAGTTTAGTAAACATAAGCAGGACCCAAGAGCCCATTTGATTTTACCTGTCAAGCAGCCCAATAGGACCCAACCAACTTCAAGTCTTCAACTACAGCATCGACTTCCTATGCTTTCCCCGTTTCGAATTTTAAAAAAAAAAAAGCCATGGAAACAGTAGCAGCATTTTCTTGCTACAAAATTTTCATATCCCGGTCATGTCTTATGACCTCGAAACGTCGTATTTGACTCATCACCGACGGCCGAAAATGATATTAGCACTGTATAGCTGAGAGAATCTTATTAATAGTATGATATATAAAAATATATCAACTTAAAATATAATGAAAATATAAAAAATATTTTAAGATAACTCATTAATAATATTTTTATATATGAGATATTTTATTAAGAAAAAAATATGTTATCAATACTTTTTAACATGTGGATATAACTCAGTATTAATATTTTAATATATAAATCATGAATTTTATTTATTTTTAAGTAATTCAAATAAATTATTAAATAATAATTTGTTTTTTAAGATGTTAACATTACATTATTAAAAATAAAATGAATATACATAATTGAGTGAAACTCGTGCATTAGTAAAAGTAAAATTATAATTTGCTTCTAAACGTAAAATTAAAAATAATAAAAAAACTATAAATCTTAACTTTTACGATTGATTTATAATCACCGCTTCCACCGTAATTTTATTTTTTTTAGTCAAAATAATTTTCTTTAACTAAATTCGCTTTTAGAAAACCACACCAAAAACGGCTTGAGTCTGCAAGTGCTTTTACTGATGGTATGCACCTTTAGCATATGATGTTGAAAAAAGGCTTTGTCCAGGATGAGGTTGATTGTTGTACTCTCTTCGGGTGTTTTTCAAGATGGGAGATTTTGAAAGTGTTTTAGGATTTTGGAAAAGAATTTGGGCTAAGGGTTTTCCAAAAATAGGATTATTATTAATACAATGATTAACGGGCTGTGCAAGATTGGGAGAATGTGTAGCACCTTAAATTTAATGTGTCAACACTAGGTTTAAAGTGTCACATTCGGTCCAAAAGTAACCTAAAATCTATAAAAAAAATCCGTTAACTCTTAAACCTTCTTAAAAAATACATATTTCATAAAAAATACAAAACATTTGCAGCTGAGATAATTTGTATACAAAATGCAACACTCTGAACCTTTCATGATCCACAAAATATATAAAGCAGTTCAAAATATATAATCAAACATCATACCGAATAAATATATACAACCCCAAGTATAGATGATATGTACATGCCCCCTAATAGAATTCAGAACTATACTCTGATAGTCGAGATGCTAGAATTCCTCAATGACGGTGCTCCCTGGATCTACTGTAAGCTATCGAAATTCTTGAAAATGGTAAACAACTAAGGTGTGAGCTACAAGAGTTCAATAATGTATGACTATTCAAAGAAACACATATAACCATAAATTTAGAATGTAAGCGAAAAAATGTTATACAAACGTCATTTAAAATTTCTAATTGTACTAAAAGTATCATATTCTCGAGCTTTCGTTAACTTTATAAAACTTACTTGTCACCCCTTATTTATCTCATTTCTTGATGATATCACAGTCTCTTTCCAAAACATACCCATATTTCAATTGATATACAAATATAATATTGGCATAATGCAATAAAATACCCTTAAACTATAAAAAAACTACATCGGGTCTTTGATTTTACTATACAAAGATTGATTTTGGAAATTAACCGAACTGTAATTCAGTTATTGTTGTGTAAAAACATGACTAAATTAGGGATATTTGTTGATTTTTTAAAAAAAGAAAAGACAATATGTATCGTGAAAAATTATTCAAGGAATAAAGTGAACGATACAGAAGTTGAGGACAATTTTATGTGCACCTCCAGACGAGCTAAAACCCTTGATAGGGGCGGATGCCAAGGTGATGGAGTTTTGAGAATGTAATTCTTCGTGTTGCTCATCGTAGTACCCAAAAAAAAACAGTGAGTTTAAAGATTAAATTTTAGTAATTGAATTGTAAATATACTAAAAATTTTGAAATACTATAATTGTATGAGATACGATTTCTTTTAGTTTTATGACTATAATTTTTAAAATAATTATAATTGACAATTATTAATTAAATTTTATTAAGTATGTCGATTAAGGTTATAAATGAGACGAAACAAAACTTGAACTATCCGAGATCTACTCGGTCAAGCTCGATAAATATTCTATTTGAATGGACTCGACTCGAGTTCTGACTCGACTTGAATTCTTAACTAGCCAAAACAAGATTATTTGATATTCAACTCAAAAACCCACAAGCAACTCGAGTTTGAGTTTGAGGGTTCAATCGAGTTAAGTTTGATTTTTTTTATTTTGAGATTTTACGAGTTTAAATTTATGATTTCAAGTTCTATTTTAAAATTTTCGAATCGAGTCAAATTCAATAATACTCGAACTCGACTCATATAGTTTACTTCCCTAATCCCGATTCCTCTATAACGCGTTTATATCAACGAATTGATGCAATAACACGTGATTCGAGTTGAGGGATTATAGAAAAATAGGAGGAAAAAAGAAACAAATTTTCGGTCTAACGCTCAACAGTTTCCAGTAGAGTTGGCTAATGGCTTACATATCAAATCAACCGTAGCCGGCCGGCTTGACAAAAGTAGGACCTACACGCTTTGAAACTATCCCGTACAATTTTAACAACACCGATAACTTTGCCACGAGGCATCCAAGTAAGCTCAAATGAGCTCCGTCAATATGCTTAATCTACCGATACCCATTTCTTCCCAAATATATTTATTTATTTCGTAAAACAATATTATTTGAATTTACTTAAAAACAACAGTATGATCAGGGCTAAAAAATTAACGTAAGAAACAGTGGTGGCAACATGAAAATTGCTTCTAGTCCGCATAAATAATTAAACTGAAGCATAGACTAATGATGATGACCTTTGTGTTTAGCGATAAGTTTAAGAATTTGTTTATATTAATTTTCTTTTTAAATATGAATTAAAATTGGGTTATTTAATCTAGAAAATTAGAAAATAAACTTATTATCACTATCTAATAATTATTTTTATTTTAAAAAATTAAATATAAGTATCCAATTCCAATGCAATTTCTTTTTTAAAATAATATTTATTATTTTTCAATATTCAACTGTAATTGAAAAAACTAAAATGTCAGCCAGTTCCATTCATTTTCGGGGATATGTGTAACGAACATGGAGAATTTTCTAGGAAAATGACAATAATAATTTATTATTAGATCTATTAAAAAAATGAATTCATGTGATGAATAAAGAGTTATGCTTTGTATCAAAGCAAAATCAAGAAGTTAAAATGAGAATCACTGATTATGTACAAATTAAGGCATATTTATTGCTATTAAAAGGAATAAAACCACGAAAATTCATAAGCCACCTCAAAACAGCTCTTTTGCCATACAGATTTCGATTGAAGTAATCACCATACACAAACCCATCATCTGGACTTTCTTCTCCTTATTAAAAAAAATCCTTCATGTTTACAGTGTAATCGTTCTTGCAAAAAGGAAGAGTAAAGATTAATTGCAGTATATATAATATAATACCTGTAATAATCTACAATCGCCCATTGCTCTCTCTTCACTCAGCACCATCATCTAGAAATCTTTACAATTCCACCATTTCTTGATGATTAAGTCACTTTCTCGGCAAACAAACACTTGCCCTGAAAAGTAGGTAAACCAATTGAAATCCAGCAGCAAATTAACAAGCGTTTCCCATTTGGCCATTTGTTTCAAATTCAATCAAGAATCCAAAGCAAATGGTGATTGAAGGAGATCATAAGGTGCCCATAAAGCGTCCAGAGGACATGGCCTATTAGCATCAAGCCTCGCCCATGGTTTCCCTTTTCCACTCCATGTAAAAGACTAACCGGACCTGGATGCAAATCTCTGCACAAACCTCTATAATTATCGCCCCCGAGGCCATGCTGATTCCATCTGTGATCAACCGGCACTATATTTCCGGCGAAAACTAATAAAACGGTGGCAAAGAACCCAATTCGTAATTCTCATTCTTTTTTGAAGCTCCATCCATTCCTCAATCTTCGTCGTGTAATCTCCGTCTCTCCATCGATCAAGGTCGATTACCATAACTCCAGTGTTGAAGTAACAGGGTTTACGGTTCGCGAAAGTCAAAGATAAAGAAGGGTTTGACCAAAACGTTGGAGTAAAGTAGGTCGTGAAGTTTGCATTGCAATGCTCAGGTGCAGCCAAGACTGAGTCGTCTCCGAGTGGTTTGCGGCGAGTTTAGCTATGTCATCGACGAGAACCAGGTCTGAGTCAAGATACACGACTCGGCGGACGCATAAAGGAAGGAGATTGGCTAAGTAGCTTCGAGCGTAGTTCAAAGGGCAATCCAGAGCAGAGCGGATGGAGGTCGAAATGAGGCGCGAAAGAGGAGTCGTCGAAAGAGTAGACTCGGAAGTTGAGGTAAGGGAAGGAGGAGAGATGGTGGCGCGTAAAAGAGACGCGTTGGAGGTGGCGAGGCTACGAAATGGAAGGCAATGTTCTGAGGACAAGAGGAGTGTTGAAGTACCGAGAGAATAGCCGCCATGGACCCCCTGATGTAAGCTGTGTCAAGGGTCATTGCCACATGAACCGCTTGATCCGAGCATAAAACGGAATCCTCGCCATCCGATCCATCTTCATCACATTATCGGGCAATCCGCAGAATTATAGAACTGTGGGGCTTCCTTGAATTGTTGGGTTGTCGGTGTAGCGACGGCGGCATTAGCGGCTAAGGCAATGAGTAATAGAGAAAACTCAAATATTGGTGATTTACTCATTAGTGAAAAGGTTGTTGGCCAATTGGCCTTTTGGAGAGGATTTCAGAAGAGGGCAGGAGATAGCTGCAAATGGTGAGAATAAGGTTCGGAAGAGGAACCTTTAGGGGTGGGCTTAGCCAAGAATTTTCTTCGAGGGAGGCTGTTGAGTTCGCATTGATTCTAGATTGTTTTGTTTTGTATAATTATAATGTCTTCAAACTATATATGTGTATATATATATATATATATTCAGAAGGTACCCACTATGGTCCTACATCCTTTTCCATCAACTCTCAAATGCTATTCTCCATTTCACTCGATGAGGAAAGCCTTACATTTTGGTAAACATCTCTAATGGTGAAATTTGGGTTTATGTAATTTAGATTTGTATTAATTGTTAATTCTTGGTTTTTTAGGTGGAATCTTCTATGTTTATTGAATAACATGAGATCACAATTCCATCATCATTCATCTTTTTTAATCCTTGTTTTAAATTAATGAAACCAACATATATTTTGATTGAAGTTTAAGAAAAACGAAATGAATTTCATTGAAGTAAAATGGTGTGGTCGTTGATGCTTCTTCATTGTATGAAATTTAAGGCTTGAGATAGGTGGAGAATCGCAGTCCCAGAAAAGTGGTTCAGCACCGCAAAACAATCTGCT
>NW_024063515.1:0-156376 GCF_006381635.1 Hibiscus syriacus
CACCGTAAGATACTTGAACTTTTATTTGCTACTGTTTGATCTTAATAATTTTCATTGGTTTTTTTACTTATTTCTCTAAGATCATACCATCTTCAACTTAAAATCATCAGATTCTAAGGCGACCAAGATCTGGGACAGGAAATCGTGCAGTGGACATGATAACAGATCCCTACAGGTTGACACGCCGATGTGATGTGACTGCAATCTCATTCTTTACGGCCTGCCAAGGTATTGTTTTAATTCCCATGATTGCTTTATATGTGACTGCATTACATTTAGGGGTTGTTTGTTTGCCTCTTAATGGAACCATTCAGTACTGAATGCTGAACCGTTCAGCATTCAGCGCGTTTGTTTCGCACCTCTGAATGATTCAGTGCTGACTGATTCAGCAAAACAGTGTTGAATGATTCAGCAAAACAGTTCATTCTGAATGATTCAGAGCCAGTAAACAAACAGCATGTCACATTCAGAGCTAATTCATCCAGTGCTTTTGAATCATTCAGCATTTGAATCATTCATTGCTTAATCATTCTGAAGTAAACAAACAACCCCTTAGTCAACGGTGATTGAATGAAAGAATTGCAATTTTAAATCCTAATAATCTCTTCTTTTTCTTTCTAATTTATCAAATTCTTCATGTGCTTCAACGTAACATGCATATCTGTAGCGGTTTTTGCAAATTTTGATTGCTCTTTGTACCTTAAGTAACGTTGATGTATTTGTTGCGAACATGTATATCTTGAATTTGTAGGTTGTTAACTGGATCAATCTTAGCCCATGAGATGATGCATGCATGGATGCGACTTCAAGGTGCGTTCAGCTTCCATCACAAGCAGTTAAAAATGTGTTATTTTCCCCATTTAGAGGCACTAACAGTGACATATGCTGTTTGTTGTCAGGTTTCCGGACTCTTAGTCAGGATGTTGAGGAGGGTATTTGTCAAGTGTTAGCACACATGTGGTTACTTACCCAGCTCGAATCTGCTTCAAGCAGCAATGCTCCACGGTCTTCTTCGTCTGCTTCGAGTGGTAGATTAAAAAGGGCAAAAGATCTCAATTTGATAGGAAGCTTGGGGAGTTCTTCAAGCACCAAATTGAACCAGATGCTTCCCCTGTATATGGAGATGGTTTCAGAGTAGGTCATCGGGCAGTTTATAAATACGGTCTTGGAAGAACCCTTGAACATATTCGGGTGACCGGGAGGTTCCTTACTGAAACCCCAAATTCTCTAACACATTTCCCTATTCTTTCAGAGAGTTGAAACTGTGCCTTTTCATTTTAGAACCAAAGGCCCCTAGCGCTTAGGATAATATTCATGTCTCTATAGGGTAGTTTTAGAAGCATTGCCAATTTTCATTCCTTGTGGCTGTCAGTGCCATTCTTCATTTTTTATATAATTAGTTTATTGTTTTGGACCCTTTTTTAGAACAAAATTATTTAAACATTTCATTTATAAAGAAATTTCGTTTCATGTGTACATGCGTCTGCTCAAATTTTGGACAGAACTGACACTAGTTCCTCCATGTTCGGTCTGTTGGTTCTTTTGTTAAGCAGGCTACACTTAATTGAGCCATCCGCAAGGAAAACCCTGTCCAGTTGTTGCACAATGCCCAGGATCAATGAAAAAATTGAGCTCAGCTTTTGCACCGTCTTATGGAAACCAGCGTTTCTGATAGTATTTATCTTCTTGTGTAATGATTGCATTTTTTTCCGGTGATCAATCGGTTCGAATAACACAACTCCAAAAGCAAAGACATCGATCTTGGAAGTAACCTGCCATATATCTGTAAACTTTGGCTCGAGATAACCTCTAGTCCTTGAAAAGCGATGCTGCTCTTTTCATTAACCACCGCTCTTACTAGGCTGAAGTTTTCAGTTTTGGCCCTTAGAGCACTGTCCCCTTGTACATGAGGCAGGTTTTGTGAAACGGTGAAGAAAGAAAAAGGCCATCATTTTTATACACACCTTGAAGCTTTATCAGATTGAAATGATTGATATTCTTCAACAAATGTATTTCCTTTGATACGTCAGGACTCAACAAATATATATTCTTTCAACACTTGCACCGAGATAAAAGGACGTTGAGCCTTGTAGATAAAAACGTTCACGTTGGCCCGTCTATTTGTGAATTGTCTAAGTTTCTAGTTTAGTAAACATAAGCAGGACCCAAGAGCCCATTTGATTTTACCTGTCAAGCAGCCCAATAGGACCCAACCAACTTCAAGTCTTCAACTACAGCATCGACTTCCTATGCTTTCCCCGTTTCGAATTTTAAAAAAAAAAAAGCCATGGAAACAGTAGCAGCATTTTCTTGCTACAAATTTTCATATCCGGTCATGTCTTATGACCTCGAAACGTCGTATTTGACTCATCACCGACGGCCGAAAATGATATTAGCACTGTATAGCTGAGAGAATCTTATTAATAGTATGATATAAAAATATATCAACTTAAATATAATGAAAATATAAAAATATTTTAAGATAACTCATTAATAATATTTATATATGAGATATTTTATTAAGAAAAAAATATGTTATCAATACTTTTTAACATGTGGATATAACTCAGTATTAATATTTTAATATATAAATCATGAATTTATTTATTTTAAGTAATTCAAATAAATTATTAAATAATAATTGTTTTTTAAGATGTTAACATTACATTATTAAAAATAAAATGAATATACATAATTGAGTGAAACTCGTGCATTAGTAAAAGTAAAATTATAATTTGCTTCTAAACGTAAAATTAAAAATAATAAAAAAACTATAAATCTTAACTTTTACGATTGATTTATAATCACCGCTTCCACCGTAATTTTATTTTTTTTAGTCAAAATAATTTCTTTAACTAAATTCGCTTTTAGAAAACCACACCAAAAACGGCTTGAGTCTGCAAGTGCTTTTACTGATGGTATGCACCTTTAGCATATGATGTTGAAAAAAGGCTTTGTCCAGGATGAGGTTGATTGTTGTACTCTCTTCGGGTGTTTTTCAAGATGGGAGATTTGAAAGTGTTTTAGGATTTGGAAAAGAATTTGGGCTAAGGGTTTTCCAAAAATAGGATTATTATTAATACAATGATTAACGGGCTGTGCAAGATTGGGAGAATGTGTAGCACCTTAAATTTAATGTGTCAACACTGGGTTTAAAGTGTCACATTCGGTCTAAAAGTAACCTAAAATCTATAAAAAAAATCCGTTAACTCTTAAACCTTCTTAAAAAATACATATTTCATAAAAAATACAAAACATTTGCAGCTGAGATAATTTGTATACAAAATGCAACACTCTGAACCTTTCATGATCCACAAAATATATAAAGCAGTTCAAAATATATAATCAAACATCATACCGAATAAATATATACAACCCCAAGTATAGATGATATGTACATGCCCCCTAATAGAATTCAGAACTATACTCTGATAGTCGAGATGCTAGAATTCCTCAATGACGGTGCTCCCTGGATCTACTGTAAGCTATCGAAATTCTTGAAAATGGTAAACAACTAAGGTGTGAGCTACAAGAGTTCAATAATGTATGACTATTCAAAGAAACACATATAACCATAAATTTAGAATGTAAGCGAAAAAATGTTATACAAACGTCATTTAAAATTTCTAATTGTACTTAAAGTATCATATTCTCGAGCTTTCGTTAACTTTATAAAACTTACTTGTCACCCCTTATTTATCTCATTTCTTGATGATATCACAGTCTCTTTCCAAAACATACCCATATTTCAATTGATATACAAATATAATATTGGCATAATGCAATAAAATACCCTTAAACTATAAAAAAACTACATCGGGTCTTTGATTTTACTATACAAAGATTGATTTTGGAAATTAACCGAACTGTAATTCAGTTATTGTTGTGTAAAAACATGACTAAATTAGGGATATTTGTTGATTTTTTAAAAAAAGAAAAGACAATATGTATCGTGAAAAATTATTCAAGGAATAAAGTGAACGATACAGAAGTTGAGGACAATTTTATGTGCACCTCCAGACGAGCTAAAACCCTTGATAGGGGCGGATGCCAAGGTGATGGAGTTTTGAGAATGTAATTCTTCGTGTTGCTCATCGTAGTACCCAAAAAAAAACAGTGAGTTTAAAGATTAAATTTTAGTAATTGAATTGTAAATATACTAAAAATTTTGAAATACTATAATTGTATGAGATACGATTTCTTTTAGTTTTATGACTATAATTTTTAAAATAATTATAATTGACAATTATTAATTAAATTTTATTAAGTATGTCGATTAAGGTTATAAATGAGACGAAACAAAACTTGAACTATCCGAGATCTACTCGGTCAAGCTCGATAAATATTCTATTTGAATGGACTCGACTCGAGTTCTGACTCGACTTGAATTCTTAACTAGCCAAAACAAGATTATTTGATATTCAACTCAAAAACCCACAAGCAACTCGAGTTTGAGTTTGAGGGTTCAATCGAGTTAAGTTTGATTTTTTTTATTTTGAGATTTTACGAGTTTAAATTTATGATTTCAAGTTCTATTTTAAAATTTTCGAATCGAGTCAAATTCAATAATACTCGAACTCGACTCATATAGTTTACTTCCCTAATCCCGATTCCTCTATAACGCGTTTATATCAACGAATTGATGCAATAACACGTGATTCGAGTTGAGGGATTATAGAAAAATAGGAGGAAAAAAGAAACAAATTTTCGGTCTAACGCTCAACAGTTTCCAGTAGAGTTGGCTAATGGCTTACATATCAAATCAACCGTAGCCGGCCGGCTTGACAAAAGTAGGACCTACACGCTTTGAAACTATCCCGTACAATTTTAACAACACCGATAACTTTGCCACGAGGCATCCAAGTAAGCTCAAATGAGCTCCGTCAATATGCTTAATCTACCGATACCCATTTCTTCCCAAATATATTTATTTATTTCGTAAAACAATATTATTTGAATTTACTTAAAAACAACAGTATGATCAGGGCTAAAAAATTAACGTAAGAAACAGTGGTGGCAACATGAAAATTGCTTCTAGTCCGCATAAATAATTAAACTGAAGCATAGACTAATGATGATGACCTTTGTGTTTAGCGATAAGTTTAAGAATTTGTTTATATTATTTTTCTTTTTAAATATGAATTAAAATTGGGTTATTTAATCTAGAAAATTAGAAAATAAACTTATTATCACTATCTAATAATTATTTTTATTTTAAAAATTAAATATAAGTATCCAATTCCAATGCAATTTCTTTTTTAAAATAATATTTATTATTTTTCAATATTCAACTGTAATTGAAAAAACTAAAATGTCAGCCAGTTCCATTCATTTTCGGGGATATGTGTAACGAACATGGAGAATTTTCTAGGAAAATGACAATAATAATTTATTATTAGATCTATTAAAAAAATGAATTCATGTGATGAATAAAGAGTTATGCTTTGTATCAAAGCAAAATCAAGAAGTTAAAATGAGAATCACTGATTATGTACAAATTAAGGCATATTTATTGCTATTAAAAGGAATAAAACCACGAAAATTCATAAGCCACCTCAAAACAGCTCTTTTGCCATACAGATTTCGATTGAAGTAATCACCATACACAAACCCATCATCTGGACTTTCTTCTCCTTATTAAAAAAAATCCTTCATGTTTACAGTGTAATCGTTCTTGCAAAAAGGAAGAGTAAAGATTAATTGCAGTATATATAATATAATACCTGTAATAATCTACAATCGCCCATTGCTCTCTCTTCACTCAGCACCATCATCAGCTAGAAATCTTTACAATTCCACCATTTCTTGATGATTAAGTCACTTTCTCGGCAAACAAACACTTGCCCTGAAAAGTAGGTAAACCAATTGAAATCCAGCAGCAAATTAACAAGCGTTTCCCATTTGGCCATTTGTTTCAAATTCAATCAAGAATCCAAAGCAAATGGTGATTGAAGGAGATCATAAGGTGCCCATAAAGCGTCCAGAGGACATGGCCTATTAGCATCAAGCCTCGCCCATGGTTTCCCTTTTCCACTCCAATGTAAAAGACTAACCGGACCTGGATGCAAATCTCTGCACAAACCTCTATAATTATCGCCCCCGAGGCCATGCTGATTCCATCTGTGATCAACCGGCACTATATTTCCGGCGAAAACTAATAAAAACGGTGGCAAAGAACCCAATTCGTAAATTCTCATTCTTTTTTGAAGCTCCATCCATTCCTCAATCTTCGTCGTGTAATCTCCGTCTCTCCATCGATCAAGGTCGATTACCATAACTCCAGTGTTGAAGTAACAGGGTTTACGGTTCGCGAAAGTCAAAGATAAAGAAGGGTTTGACCAAAACGTTGGAGTAAAGTAGGTCGTGAAGTTTGCATTGCAATGCTCAGGTGCAGCCAAGACTGAGTCGTCTCCGAGTGGGTTTGCGGCGAGTTTAGCTATGTCATCGACGAGAACCAGGTCTGAGTCAAGATACACGACTCGGCGGACGCATAAAGGAAGGAGATTGGCTAAGTAGCTTCGAGCGTAGTTCAAAGGGCAATCCAGAGCAGAGCGGATGGAGGTCGAAATGAGGCGCGAAACAGAGGAGTCGTCGAAAGAGTAGACTCGGAAGTTGAGGTAAGGGAAGGAGGAGGAGATGGTGGCGCGTAAAAGAGACGCGTTGGAGGTGGCGGAGGCTACGAAATGGAAGGCAATGTTCTGAGGACAAGAGGAGTGTTGAAGTACCGAGAGAATAGCCGCCATGGACCCCCTGATGTAAGCTGTGTCAAGGGTCATTGCCACATGAACCGCTTGATCCGAGCATAAAACGGAATCCTCGCCATCCGATCCATCTTCATCAACAATTATCGGGCAATCCGCAGAATTATAGAACTGTGGGGCTTCCTTGAATTGTTGGGTTGTCGGTGTAGCGACGGCGGCATTAGCGGCTAAGGCAATGAGTAATAGAAGGAGAAACTCAAATATTGGTGATTTACTCATTAGTGAAAAGGTTGTTGGCCAATTGGCCTTTTGGAGAGGATTTCAGAAGAGGGCAGGAGATAGCTGCAAATGGTGAGAATAAGGTTACGGAAGAGGAACCTTTAGGGGTGGGCTTAGCCAAGAATTTTCTTCGAGGGAGGCTGTTGAGTTCGCATTGATTCTAGATTGTTTTGTTTTGTATAATTATAATGTCTTCAAACTATATATGTGTATATATATATATTATTATATTCAGAAGGGTACCCACTATGGTCCTACATCCTTTTCCATCAACTCTCAAATGCTATTCTCCATTTCACTCGATGAGGAAAGCCTTACATTTTGGTAAACAATCTCTAATGGTGAAATTTGGGTTTATGTAATTTAGATTTGTATTAATTGTTAATTCTTGGTTTTTTAGGTGGAATCTTCTATGTTTATTGAATAACATGAGATCACAATTCCATCATCATTCATCTTTTTTAATCCTTGTTTTAAATTAATGAAACCAGACATATATTTTGATTGAAGTTTAAGAAAAACGAAATGAAATTTCATTGAAGTAAAATGGTGTGGTCGTTGATGCTTCTTCATTGTATGAAATTTAAGGCTTGAGATATGGTGGAGAATCGCAGTCCCAGAAAAGTATGGTTCAGCAACCTGCAAAACAATCATGCTTTGTAACCAAGTATGCTTTTTCTAATACATACCTCTGCTACCTTCCATCAAGGAAAAACTACAACAGTCCTTTCTTGAGAGGGATTTACCCTTTTTTTAATTGTGAATGAAGTTTTAATCACAGGGAATATTTATTTTATCAAATTTAGATTTTATAATTATATTATTTTTTGTATAAAAATATTATTTTAAGTCGATAATATTGTATCATCAAAGGAGTGTTTGGTTTACAAAAATAAAATTATCTTACAAAATAATATTATTATAGTTGAATATCAGATATACTATTAACTAAAAAATACATTTTATAAAATTGTTTGAGGAAAATTTTAGTTTTTAAATTGTTCATATTACATAAAGATTGAAATCCATAATAATTTTAATTTAATGATAAATAAATATATTTATCTAGCAAATCAATTTTCATATCTACTATCTCAAATAAATAATTTTAATTTTATGCATCTAAGATTTTTCTTTTGATAAACTGACAGGAAAAAGGAAATATCATTTTCTAACAAAAACATGTTACATTTATGGTTTACGCGAAAAATGAAATAAATGAACTTGTTATAGAAAACAGGTTTAATGAAAAAATAAATGTCAAATTATACTTTTTTTTATTTTAGGCATTTAATATTTTTGTTTCGTGTAGATATCTATTATTTTATATGTTATATTTTTAAGTGTTTACAACATAATGATCGATAAAAAATATTACACATTCTTTTTTTTTCTTTAAAACAACTTCAAATTATATTTTTCTTAAAGAAATTATAATTTTTACAAAATTAAAAAAACCAAATCCCTAAAATACTTCTTAAAACCCCCAACTTTAATTTCATTTCCTTTCACCAATATTATTAGCGGTCGCCGTTATCACCGTTGCCACCTTTCTTGCCGACGTGATCTTAGCATAATTCTGATTGTTTGCGATCGAGATGAAACAAAACTTCATCAATTTGCAGCCATGGGTTTCCCATTGCTTCAGTCTACTGTTTGCATAGCCAAACATTTTGCAGCGTGGATTTCTGACGCAGTTGTTGTCCAAAAATTACCACCAAGGTTATTTTATCTTGAATATAAAAATTGGGATTAGGACAGATTTGGATATTTTTTAGAAATTTAGAATATTAAAGTGATGACAAGGGCGATTACGAACACTAGATGAGTGGTTGTTTGTTGATGGTGACAGCAGTAAAAGACGACGGATATAGTAATAAAGGGGTTTAAAATTACGATTTTTAGAGTTTTGTTTTTTTTAACTTGAGAAAAAACCTGTTTTTTTCAAATTATCATTTTAAGTTTTTTATTTAAATATTTTTTTAAATTTTTTATAAACATAACACGTGATAAATAAAAAATATTTTTAATGAGCGTGACAGGCCACATCTAAAAAGTTAATATCGAAAATGTTAGATAACTATTTCAAATAAAAAATAGTTTAGGCATGTAAATAAGCCAAGATTATAGTTCAAACATGTATTTTTTTATTAAACCTAGAAAGTAATATTTTAGAGATCTATTAATTGATCTAACAGTCAATAATACTTATATTATTACACTTTAAGTGAGTTTGAATCTTAATATTTATCTTCAAAATATAACGTCTCTACCCTTAATAAAAAAATAAAATCATAGAAAAATGTTAATTTTACCCAAGTTTTACTAATGAATATATTACATGCCTTGAGTGAAAGTGAAGTTTTAACTGTTTAATGCTCATGTCTAATTTCATGTTATTGAATTAAGAAAGGAGACGTGAAATTAATTTATTTAAAAAATATTAATTTATTATTAAAATAAAACGTTATAAACTTCGACTTTTATGTAGTAGACAATAAAAAAGGAAGGTTTAAATATAAATTGATCCTTGAGTTATATCAATTTTCCAATTTTAATATCTATACTGTATTACAACTTCCGGAATTCTTTTCAAATTATTTAAAAGACAACACATTAAAAAGATAACTTTCAACTAATTTAAATTTATACCACTACGCAAAATTAATATAAGTATTATTATATGTCATTTAATTATCATGTTATCATTGATCGTCGATGATTAACATCTAATTAACCAAGTTTTTAATTTAAAAGAAACAAAGTTTAAGTATAAAATTTGAAATAATATATAAATTAAGGGTGAAATTGACATCTAAATAAAAATCGAATTCCATGAGCACGTTTTGGTAAATTAGGTGGAGACTAGAGGGTTGACCATAATTTTTTTCTATTTCAATAGAAGGGGATCCAACCTTCAAGCTCATGGTTAAAAGATAAAATAAAATAAAAAACCATAGACTACATCCCATTATTAAGTAATCTTATATTTAATTTATCTTCCAGACAACAAAACTTTAACTAAAAACATATAACACAAATAATATATTAATTTATCTTTATATTCTAAAAATCTTATTCTTATTATTATTATTAGACAGCTTAACTTTTTACCATTAGAATTTTGCTACATACCTACAGATATTTTGAGGGTAGGACCCACCACGCGAAGCTAGTTCCAAAAATAGATCTATTATTTGACTTTTGAAATATATATTTATAAGCTATCATGCACTAACGTAATGAACGAATAAATAGATTTAAAGATTTGATTGGTAGATTATGTCTTGTTGTTTAAGGTTTGTATAGTTTGTGATTTACAACTTTATTGTTGGAAGAGTGGATGTATGGCATCATCAATCTTTTTGCATAGATGCATGTATTCAAATTTAACAGAGGAATGGAATTGGTTGAGTTGGGGAGTAATTCCCCCATGTCATTGCCATCCTCATTTCATCATACCACTCACCCATCCCTGTAACATGCCGCTGCAAGGCAGTGATTTATGATACTGTTGTGGTTAAACTCTTTTTTTTTTAATTATAAATTTATTGAATACTATTTCAAGGATGTCAAAAGCTCTTTGTTTTTTTAAATCAAGTTATTAGATTTTTTATCATCTATAAAGTTATTTATTAGATTTTTATCTATCAATCTATTAAAACAATATTAACCTTTAATTTTTTAACGATGATAACTGAATTTTATTAATAATGGAAGTACTCATAATTACAATGCACCAATATAGAAAAAACTGGAGACAATATTCACCAAAATATTCATATAAAAATTAAATATTATATCGAAATATACGAAGAAAAATAAAATATTTCATTGATAATGATGACCAATATCAAAAGAACTCAGTAACATACATAAAAGCTCATTGTCTCTATTGAATGAGACGCTTTACAAAGTGATAAAGGAATGGTGAGCGAATCAAACAATCTGGCAGGCTACTTTGCTACACAATTGTAATTATATCGACAAACAACCTTTTACTAAAGAGGGGATCTAACTTACGTGACCACCGACAAACCAATAAAAAAATGATGTGATAGTTTTTTGTGCGAGCACCATCAAATGTATGCGAAAAATGTACAAAAAAATCATAAGAATCGTGACACAAGAGCAGAGAAAATGCGTGCCACAATAGTATAGAAAAATGTATCACAAGGATAGAGTTTCTTATTCAAAATTAAAAAAACCTCAAGAAAAAAAAACAAAAGACAGAGAATAAAAAGTAGGAAAACTAAGAATAACCGGCGGTTGACAACTAATATTAAAATTAATGTCGTCGTCGGCTAAACAAAAATCAAAGAGAAATAAGAAGATAATATAAAAATATTAGAGAAAAATAGGTTAAAAAAAAGATAGACATCAACGATTAAATTTAGTAGTTTTTTCTTTTTAGCATCAATTAGTGTCACGTGATAAAATTATAGTGTATTATGTGATTATATTATCTAATAAAAATTCATTTGACTTAAAAGTTAAAATTAGCTGTTTCTACTTAAAAAAAGTTAAAATTAATAAAATTAATAAAAAAATAATTAATTTAATTTATTAATTTAAAATTTTAATTGAATGTGAAATATTCTAAAATTTAATTGACACTTTTAACGAAATCAGAACTTACACTCTTTAATCTTTGAGTAAATTGCATGTAAATGTACTTTAGTTATGGGTTCAATAATAAATAAGTTATTTTTTAAGTTATAATTATGTTACTGAATTAAAATACCGTTATAAATATGTTATTTCATAGTTAAAACTAGCTAGTATGATAATGGTTTAATTTTTAAAATTTATACAATTTATTAATTTTGTCATAATCTAAAATAATTTTATAATTTTATCCGTTTATATATAAAAAAATTATTATTCTAATTTTTGTTATTTTTCGAAAAAAGTTATATTATTTTTATGGTACAATAACAGTTTAACAATATCGTATTAGTATTTTATAATAAAATGTAATTATTCAATTACTGTTTTGATCTAATATACTAGCATCAAATGCTTCACTTGTCGCTCGGATAATCCAAGAACCAGCGATGGAGGTTACTGCTGCTCTGCATGGTGATAGCTCGTATTTGCAGACTACACGGTGTGAAGTTAGACGTAATTCTTAGCCTTTGTCTTTCTTAGTTATTTCCTTTCTTATTCAAAACATTGATGAAACTTTTAAATATAAATATAAATTTTATTTAATTATTTAAAATTAGGTTTAAATTTATAGGATGTTAAATTCTGAGCACTGAAAATATTTGTTATAATAAAATACATTAGATATTTATTTTAAGTTTAATGATAAAATAATACATTTGTAATAATATTTTAATTAAGTAATTTATTTTTATATATATTAAAATAACATTTATTATTGACTTCATAACTAAATGACTTGGGTATAATGTATCCTTAATTTATTTTAACGCTGAAAGCATATTCCAAAGTCACCGACAATGTCTCAAGGCAGAGTGGTCATAAAAGTCGGCCTAAATGAGCTGCCATGCACATGCTTCAATCATATATCTGTCTTTTTTCCCCATCAAAAGTCATTCCAAAGTAATAATAATGTACGGTCTCTCTTCCGTGTTTCAGTTCAGTACAACTATCGAACAAGACGAACGATGGGTCAAAACTTCAACCCTTTCGAATAAATGAAAATTATTCAGAGTTGAAACTCGGCTTGTTACTCGTTTGGGATCTAATCCAAGAAATAAATTCTTTGATCAAACAATTTGACAAATACATATATATTCTGCAGTTACAGAGAAGCTTCTTCAATCATGAAATTGAGGCATTGAAGTTTCCAGCACACCAAAGCTTACGTAAGCGTGGACTATGGAGAAAGTAGTAAATTAACTATTCACGTCAAGGGTACTTGAAATGAGTACCCTAAATTAATTTATAAGTGCCCCAATATGAAGCATCGGTAATATTAGGCCAAGCTTATCCATTAAGTGTCTCACTTAATGCTAGGGCATAGGAACATGGGATTTTCATGACATTATTTTCTTTTTCATGGATTTTCCCCACGGATAAAGTAAAAAAGAATTTACGGATTGAATGAGCTATAAATAAATAGAAAATGTGAAAATTTCAATTAACGTTGGATTTTATGGTACAAGGAAAATTAAAAGTAGTTGAAAAGACAAGAGAACGAAAGCTTTCATATCTGCACCTTCAACAGGTCCCAACTGTAGGCCGAGCAACCCATTCGGTTAACGCTTTTATTAAAATCTTGAAACTGGTGGATCAGATCAATCCATGAGGCTTGCTCGAATGCAGCCCTTTCAGAACCACATGTTAAACATGAAACCGATATTATCCCATAACCATCTTGAATAGAATTACTACATGAAGTAGAATAACCGTAAATGAAGTACAGCCAAATCATGTGATAGAAACAAACAATGGCCTCCACCATCATTTTTATCATAATTGATCTGTTATAGGGCCAAAAAAAGTGTAACCTACTTATATGAAAGTCTCAATGGGCCAGATTCACAATTAAAAACTTAATTGGTGCAACCCAAACCCATCCACACTATCCCATTATATAAAATTCAAGATCGTATTTGATACAGAACAAGCAATCCAATGGAAGTTAGGCTCCCAGTAGTAATGAAACCAGTCTGTCATGAACCTTTATATGGCTTAACTCTGCAGCAGGGGGACCTATCCTTGTAGGGTTAGATTTTAGAAAGAATTTTAAAATTTCTTCAAGGTAATTAAAAAGTAGGGTACTGAGTTATCGTCATCGAGTCTGCCTAAATGAAACACTTGAACGGTTATTGGGAACCTTTGTTTTGCACGTGTTAGGTTTCCCCCCTGTTCCCATCCTGCGCCATTATCGCATCACTTGTTCTGTCTGTCTCAGCAAAAATTTGTGGTCGGGGTTAGAATTATAATGTTAAGAGGTTATGGTTAATGGAGATAGCTTCTGCTGTCTCCTTGTCAAAAACAAACATGGCGATGCCTGCAAGAGTTTGGATTTTGTTGGTTTTTACTTTGGTTGGGTTTGTTAACTATGAATTCACCCTATGTCAGACAAGCTTTGTTCAGCTGTGAAAATATGCCAAACATCAAACCCGCAGGGAGGTTTGTCATGCTTGGTTTGAAGGTAAGCGGTAAGAAAACAAATTTGAAAAATGGAAAATGATGAAGTTTTACCTGACATAAATAGTGATTATAGTCCAGATATGAAGTGCAAACAACACAATACCATGGCCGAAACAATGGAAACAAAAAAGAAAAAAAATCTGTAAGTATGATTAATGGAGTTAAATAGAGTTTAAGAGGGTGATTATGGATTAATTAAGAGAGACTATGGGGGAAATAGTGGTGTGAAGTGTGGGTTAAGTGGGCTTGTTCAGAATCAGAGGTTGCGCTGATGTTGGCCACGTGGGCGGGAATATGTGCTTCACGAAACCATGATCAGCAATCAAATAAGTAGTCCGAATCATTTCTCCGCATCTTATGTGTGACTAAAACCGTCTGGGCCGGCTTTCTTAGTTTAACAAAACTTATAGTAAAATGTCGATAATCCATCATGAAAAGGTAGGGGAACAAACTTTAAATGTGCAAGAGAACACAGGTAAAAGAAAATGTAAATGTCACCGCTTTCTACCTCTTTTATTATCATCAATTCAAAGTATATCGTTTTAACCAACAAGGAAAAGAAAGGGAAACGTAAAGTTTTTTTTATATATAATTCTCTCAAACCGAACAATATAATATTGGTAATTTTTGTTTTCCCAATCTTGTTCACGAAAAGATAGGACACATTTTATATATATTGTTACCAAAATTGATGGGGGTAGTGGAACCGAGCCGGCCTAATATAAATACGATAACGCTGTATGTAGATTTCCACATCATCCCAATTCCTCTACAATCAAATCACTCCAAATCCTCTTCCCATTTTTTGCTCAGTCTCTCCTTCCTCACAAAGCAACAATGGCGATTTCTTCTGGGGTTTATTTTCTTTTTCTTCTGAATCTCTTCTCATTTGGTAAGTATATTCTCTTTATTTGCATGACTACATTTTTCTTAGCTCTTCCTTGTTTGTTTGTTTTGTGTAATAAGAAGGTTTTATCTTTTCCGTTGAAAAGCTAGTATTTAGAAATAATATTTGCTCGACTTTGCTTGCAACAACGATTTTCAGGGACGATGTTTTCTTCAGCCACCCTTTTTACACTCGAAAACCGTTGTAAATTCACCGTATGGCCGGGTTCTCAGACGGCAAACGGCCCTGCTCTTGGTGAAGGTGGTTTTGCATTGGCACCTGGCTCATCGTCCCAACTCCAGGCTCCACCCGGTTGGTCCGGTCGCTTTTGGGGTCGAACAGGGTGCAATATCGACAACTCTGGCGCTGGCAAATGTGTAACCGGCAACTGCCCTGGTGGCTTAAAGTGCACCGGTGGTGGTGAGCCGCCCGTTTCCCTGGTGGAGTTCACCCTTAATGGAAGTGATAACAAGGACTTTTATGACGTTAGTCTGGTGGATGGTTACAACCTTGGCTTAGCAGTCAAGGCGGTTGGTGGCACAGGGAGTTGTCAATACGCAGGCTGTGTCAAGGATCTCAACATAGATTGCCCTGCCGAATTACAGATGTTGGATTCGGGTTCTGTTGTCGCTTGTAAAAGCGCCTGTGCCGCCTTCAACACGCCAGAATATTGCTGCACCAACGACCATGCTACGCCTCAGACATGCTCACCGACCAAGTACTCGCAGTTGTTCAAAAATGCCTGCCCTACGGCTTACAGTTATGCTTACGACGATGCCACCAGCACCATGACCTGTATCGGGTCGGATTATGTGATCACATTTTGTCCAACCCAGTCGTGAACATGACTTGTGGTTTGTCCAACCGAGTCATGAACATGACCTATGGTTTTTATGTGTTTAATTTGGTATTGCTTCTTTTATTGTTTAAACTTGATTGGATTGTAAGGTTTGGAAGTTATAAACATTGAAATGAATGGTTTGGTCCTTTATTTAAGGATTTGTGCGAGACATAAAGATTGTGGTTAGTTTGTTTGGTGGGAAAGCCTTTATTGTGTACGAATATGAAAGCACACTTTTCACCAGTCTAATGATGTTCAAGAACCAAGTTACGCCATAAGCTTTGCGTGAGCCACAGCTTCTACAGTGCATGGATTGCAGTCCAATAACTTCATCAACGATTATGTTAATTTAAAAATATATGTATTTATTTAATGTTTTACTTTACTGTTTATCATTGTTATAACTGTACAAGGATGTTGATGAAAGAAAAGTTAAGATTATTTTTATCTAAAATTCTAATTTAATTTATGTAAACTGTTTATCAATGTCATCATAATATTATTTTTTTAATAGTTTAGATAGTATTTGTTCGAAATAATATATTCTTTTTTTTGAAATGAGAATAATATTATTATTTTATATGTCACATTTATGAAATTTAAGATTTCGGCATGGTTGACCTTCAAATCTACAGTTATAATTAAAATTAAAATTTTATATGTACATTTGAATCACACTAAATATTGTATATGTATAAATGAATTTAAAGCAGAATTATCGTGTCAAATTCATGTGCAAATTTGACCCCACCATGAAGGCTGCATATAATTCCAAGTCAAACGGTAAGGAAAAGAAATAAAAGAATTGAATCGACTATATTTGTCCCTCTGTGTATGCATGAAATAATTTCCAATACTAAAACCTTAGAGGTGCCTATAAGTGCATTAGAATATTGAAGCAGCACTCAACACTTTTAAGTTCATTTTTCTTCAAAGCAAAAAAGAGAGCATCTTTAAAAAAAATTATTAAATTAAATAAATATTAATTCATTACAATATCGAAAATGTAAAAAACATATTTAAGCATATAAATACTTATAAAAAACATTGCCTTCGAGCATTTCTTGATGCAAAATCATTGATGATAGTGTCAACATCAATGTTTTCCAACATATTTTTCTCAATATATAACATAGCTAGCTAATTCAATCTTTATTGTGACATTGTTGACCTCAAGTAATTCTTCAATAATTTCAGCTTTGAAAAACTTCTTTCCGCGGATGCTGCCGTTATCGGCATTGTTAATAAGATTCGATAAGCAATTGAAACATTAGGATAACAATCTCCAGCTTTAACAAACTCAAGAACTTCAAGCGCTAACATGAATACATTTGGCAAAGTCAATTGCAACACTTTCATTTCAAAAAAAAAAAATCATATGCATCAACATCCGACAAATTATTATGAGAAAAAATAATCTTAAAATTATTGCAACATTCTTTTAATTTATTGTTATCCAATGACTTCAACCTTGTAGAATCAATTAAAAATCCAAAATAATTTTCAAAAATCTTTAACTGCTCAAATCTATCTTTCAAAGAAGCGATCGTCATATCAACAACAACAACAAAATAATTAACTTTAAAAGACTCCTCTGTTGATTGCATTTCTTCATCATGGTAATTCTCATCAAATTATCTTTTTCTAAAAATACTACGCTTAGTCGGAAAATTGGCTCTATGTTCATATCTAATGCAAGACTTTTAAGAATATCTATACTAGCTTCAAACCCCTTATTTCTATAGTTTTCAAAATATGACATTACACCTTCCAACTCCTTTATGGTAGTATCAATGCACATTGATTTAGATTGTAATTTCTTACTCATCGTGTTGATAGCAAATAAAATATCATACCAGATAACCATTCCAAGTAAGAATTCAAAACTTTGAAGGGCACTAGATAAACTTTCTGCTTCACTTTTTGTTTTTGCATCATTACCACAATATTCATATAATCGTAACAAAACTAACCTTATTTTAGGATCATGACATTTAATAGCTTTGACACTTTTAATTCGACTTTCCCATCGAGTATCAGATAAAGATTTCACAGTTCCGGAATATTATCACATAAAATTTTCCACCTTTTGGTAGAACTTGCAAACAATGAATATATGTTGCACAATCCCAAAAAATGAAATAGCTTTAACACAAGAATGTGTAATATCAGAAAGAGAAAGATTAAGATTATGACAAGCGCATGGCATGTATAAAGCTCTATGATTTATTTCAAGCAATCTCTTTTGAACACCTTTGTGTTTTCCTTTCATATTAGAACCATTGTCATATCCTTGGCCCCTCACATCATCAACGTTCAATTCTAGAGATTGCAATGTATTTACTAATTCATTAAAAAACCCCAATCCAGATGTATCATCCACTTTCAAGAACTCTAAAAAGTACTCTTCTATTTTTACTTTGTTGTTTGACATATTTACGCATCGCACTATTAGAGTCATTTGTTCTTGATGACTTACATCAGGGGTACAGTCAAGAATAACAGAGAAATACTTTGCCTTCTGGATGATCTTTATAATAGAAGTTCTAATACTATGGGCCAAGAGAGAGATTAGTTCATTTTGAATTTTATGACCAAGATAATGAATATTTTCATTTTGAATACGTCTAATATGGTCTTGCATAGGCAAATCAAATTCATCAATCATTTCAATTAATCCTAAAAAGTTTCCATTACTCTCATTGTAAATTTTCTCACTAAATCCTCGAAAAGCTAAATTATTTTCAGCAAGACATTTTACAACACAAACTATTCTTATTAAAACTTGCCTCTAACGTTCTTTCTCTTTTGAAACTCCTTGTTGTAAATCTTTATCAAGTGTTTGATTAGTTTTTAATCTCACTCTTAATTCACTCCAAATATTCATGTTAGTCATTTGCTCAATACTATTTTCATGTTGTTCGAGTCTCTCACTAAGATGCTTCCGATCATTTAATCCATCATTTTCTAAATAATTCTTATTGTTTTGCTTTGTAAACAATTTACAACAAAAACAATAAACTTTGTCCACAAGTTTAGAATAGACCAACCATTTTCTATCGCTAATCTCTCCATTAATCAACTTTCTAGAAAAATAAGCATATGAAAATGCTAGAATTATTGGCTAAGGGAAATTTCAAATTCAATTCTCTTATAGGCCCCTTTTCAACTAAAATATCTCTAGATTTATTATCAAAATTACCCTAATTTCCAGGATCATAAATGTCCATAGTAGGGACTAAATGTTGATCAATCCCAACATCTTCAACATTAGACTCATTTTGTGCATGATTATGGACATTTAAATTAGAAATGTCACCATCTATATGATTTAGGATATCATGATAATTTGCATCAGTAGCACCTAGATTGGTACAATTTGAAGAACTCTCAACATTATTTAAATTCCTAGCAATATCATTTAAATTTTTATTAGAAGGCTCTCTTACTCCACTTTTAAAGAATTTATCAAGAGCTCCCTTTTGTGATTCTATTAAATCATCTTTTTGTTTTCTTTTTTCACTACTAGACAAATGTTTTCTAGGCAACATTATATAACAATGCAATTAATTTAGAAAAGAACAATAATACCTGTAAATGGGAAGATCCTCGATCGAAGTATTTATACGCCAAATTCGCAACACCGTAATGATTGAACTTAGAAGGAAGACGAATTATCTGCATATCCACGTTTGACATTTCATATCTAAAATTTATGAAACAAAAAAAAAAGAATAAATTTATCTAGAATTTAGAAATATGTAAAAATAAAAATAAAAAGTATTTGGAAACATGAACTTACTTAGGATTTTAAAAATATCTTCAATGACCACAATTAATGACCACAATTGATGATAAGTAATTGTGATTTTGTGTTTGTGAATTGTGAGAAATATGAGAAATTGAAAATTGAGAACAATAATTTTCAAATGAATTTTAAAATTTGAAAGAAAAAGAGAAATAAATTAATTTTACTTCAATGTTCACCTCTCATTTATAGGGAATAAAAAGTAACCGTTGATAAATTTGAATGTTAGTAAGATTTTTTTTTGGAATTTTGATAACAAATAAAAGTTTTTAACGTTATTTTTCAAATTTTAATTAACAAGTTACTAGAAATTAAAATTAAAACAATATTTTTAATTTAGTTTTACTCTTAATAACGATATGATAAGAAATGGATAGTGCATTAGTTGAATTAATTAATAGTTTATTAAAGTATGGTAAATTAATATAAATTAGAATTATGGGCCCTGGGTGGATGCCCCTCTTACCCGGCCCAGGGCCAACCCTGCCCACAAACACATAAAACCTACATAAAAACCATCAAAAGGATAGGATAATACTATCCGGCAACATTAAGAATATTTTCCAACTATATTAAATTAACTACCATACCTGTTGAGCAGTCAATACCGGTAAGACCATTTTCGCATTCACAAACCCCATTTGATAGGCACTTTCCACTCCCATTGCAGTCGTTAGAGCAAGACTCTTGAATATATTAGACAAGAGGAAAAAGGAAAATAACATCAGTTTTTTTGGAAAGAATTAGTTCAGAAGAGACTTCACATACGGAGTTTTGTCTTGCACAAAGCTAAATAACGGAATAAAGAAATATCTTTGAGCTCACTTTTACTACAATCATGACCATGGAATCCAAGACAGCAATGACATTTTCCATTGACGCAGTCACCGTTAAGATTACAAGAATTGACACATTGCCCTGACACAGAAACAGGGGGAGTGCTACAGAGTTCATGGTAAGCAGGACAAATCAGCTCTCCTGCATATAAAACAACAGAAGAAATTACTAACGTATGTAGATTGGATCATCTTGAATAGGAAAAGAGCTCGCAGATGAAAACTACCATTAAATCCAGGGAACTGAACTAGCCCACCAGCTTCAGGACATACTTTCCAAGTACCATCTACAGCAACCTAGAAATAACAATTATTAACAAAATTAGTGAAAAACTGCAGGGTGGAAAGAGTTTGAAGTTCAATGAGCCAGTGCTTTTTTGGTATTTAATATTAATGATGGCGTGGGGGAGTATATATGTGTTGTTAAGATGTGATTTTCTTACAAATGATATTATTCTCCCATGCACAACATTCTTATCTTTTACTTAGCCCACACTCTATAATTAACTAAGTGAAGTCGGGATTCCATTTTGACAGTAGAGTCGTTGAGGTGATTAGTTGGATAACATCTGCGTTTATAGAATACAAGGTGGTTAGATTTGCTCCCAAATGGTTTTTCCAGTCATATAAATGTCACTTTCAAAATGCACCACTGTAGGAGGCTTTATGTCAGAGGACAAGGATCAATAATTATCATAATTTTGTGGGTCTTTAGCTCTGTACAGTAGGCACCAACGATTACGATTTGATTAAAAAAAGTATATTAATTATATTTAAAATTATTTTTTGGTGTCTAATTATATTTTTTTTTGTTACAAATAAGTGTTTAATATTTTCTCCTTTACATTTAAGTGTTTACCTTTAATTTTTTTTAAATTACATGTGTCATATTCAGTTTTTTTTAATCAAAATATAAATACAACACGTTTCACTTAATTAGTTTTTTTTAACGGTAGTCTCCTACAAGGGTAATAAAATACATTAGCCATATGCTTAAACAGAAAAGATTTTTTAGACGTCATAAATTAATTTTAAATATAATTTAAACACCCTTATGATCCCCCCCCTCATAAAAACGGATTAAACCGTCTTTCTTTTGGAGATAATATAGTTGAACCGCTCCAGACACGGGCGTTGTTTATATTTATGTTTTTTTTGCTTTCAAAGTAAGCTCTGCCTGTGATTTCAAAGGGTAACAGAGAACAGCACCAAATATTAAATGGAGAACATTTTGCATTTGTTTTCAAAATCTGCTACGATTTGTTGATTTTGTAAATTTGTATGAGGCTGATGAGGAACCAATGAGCCGCCCATCATCCTATTGGGTCTCTATTTGATTCTTCAAGCCCTTCATCACCTGAGTTCTGTTTCAGTTTGCTTTAAGCATGTGTACGGTTTTTTTAATATTAGGATAGGCGGAAAAATTAATTGACCCAATAAGTCAGTTCAGAAATTATTTTGCAATATACGGTAAATATCATAGTACATGAAAACTCGTCAAATTAAGGTAACATATTTTTTCAAATAATATTTTTTATTCAAAATCATCACATCGACATGATGAATTTTAATAAAATTGTTTTAATTATATTTTATCATATCGAGATTAAAAAATTAAATTAAAAATATATATTATTAAAACTCATCACGTCGACGTGATGAGTTCTAAATTACTATAATAAATGTCTTACATCCCTAAATAATTTGATTTATGTTGTATTGGGCTAAATAATTAGTTCGCCTACGATATTAGACCAATTTTTCTTCGTGTGATGGTTTTAGATCATATAAAAAATCTTTTGTCAAATTAACATAAACCAACAGATCCAAAACAATTCATAAACCAGATGCTCCACTACAAGTGGCAACGAGCATATAGTAGTATGTGTTTATGAGATAATTGTTTAAGCTAAATTTTTTAGATAATTCAGTAGCAATTAAATGTTATGAGGAAAATAAATAAAAAATATTTTAAAAGAAAATATAATAAAATATGCATAATTTAAGGGAAGCAACGATTTATTAAGCTAAATTTAGACTATTATTCTATACACAGTTCTGCTTTCCTAGAGAAAGTTTCGGACCACTGTACAAGATTGTTTGGAAGTGGTGAAAAAAGATTTCAGGCCTTAGATACAAGGCCAGTTAGTTCATCTATAGCACATCTGTGGATTGTGGCCCAGGCGTCTAATATGGTCGTTGCACGAGCGCCAAAGGAATGCTTCCTCTTTATGTTTTGAAGGTCGTCGAGCAACGCTACAATGTCGGCAAGGTATTGGTTAGGTTGGGGTAAAAGGCTTGGCGAAGTTTATTGTATTTTTGAATATCGAAGTTGCGGGCCTTGATGAGTTTCTTTTGCTTGGTTATGAAACGGCGTTGAAAGTAGCCTTCAAAGGATGGTTCAGTTGAAGTGGATAGGAAAAAACCATAGGCTGAGGCAAAGTGAAGGGAGGTGACGAAGAAGCATATGGGTTCCATGACGTCCCAACTCAGTTCCCAAAACGTAAGCCTCATAAACCCAAGTGTTTGAACCGCTAGAAACCCCAACCCACAATAAAGCTCACCACGAACTTGAGACTTGGCCTTCTTGTCTATTTGAGCCTTTAGTTTCTCCATATCTTCCAGCTCTTTTCTTCTTGGGTCATTCGGGAAGGCCATCGATTCAGAAATCACAGTTTCCATTGATTTAGCCAACTGCAGAAATAAAAGTCGGTCAATATTCCATTCATAATTCCATACCAATGTTTTAACCATTCATGAACCTAAATTTTAATTTTCTTCGAAATTCATTAATCTACCTTTTTTTTTTATGGTTAACTAACCATTAAGAAACGTGACAGAGTCAAGTTATTTCATCTCAAAACCATATTCAAATCCGGACGGCTCTAAATTCTTGAGATTATAAAAACGTAGACTTGTATTTAATGGTCATTTTTGTTTAGCATACTACGCTAGTGTCCACCGCCGCTGACCCCTTGGCTGAGCCAAGACGCACCTCGCAACTTGCAGCACGTGGAGAACATGGTAATGACGTCTCCAGCAGCGCACTTTACCCAATCAGTTTTTGGGACAAAAGTAATGGTTCGTTTAGAGTTTTTAACAAAGAAAAGAAGATGCCCGGTGAGAAATTCCATACCTGTTCGGGGCGGAGAAAAACGATGCTCCCTAAAACGACAACGTTTCCCGATAGATCCAGCACTTCTGCGAGTTCCAAAGCTTGAGTTTCATCTCCGCATGCTTCGAGGCAGATCTCAAGAAACTCGTGATAAGA
The DNA here is from genome assembly GCF_006381635.1 of Hibiscus syriacus. Lineage (NCBI taxonomy): Eukaryota > Viridiplantae > Streptophyta > Magnoliopsida > Malvales > Malvaceae > Hibiscus > Hibiscus syriacus. The sequence continues at coordinate 23,754 of NW_024063515.1, forward strand.
AATTGAATTCTTTGGAATCTCTCTCAGCTTCGCTTTAAGCTTCTCGATTAGAGAAACTCTCAATAGCTTCCTCGCATCTTCGACAGAAACCTTAGCCAACGTTTCGCTGGCTGTGGCATCCGTTATTAGGGGTTGAGGTTGAGTGATTCCTTCTAACTGTAGGCGATCTCCAGTAATGTTAATGCATCGGAATTCTTCTCTCAACTTCTCGCCAACAGGCACCGGGAAGATCTTCGGAAATCCAGGCGTAGACTGCTCAGAAGCTCTCTGATGGAATAACCGTCGGAATAATCCTCTCTCACCGCAAACCGGAGAGGCGGCATACTCCCGGCGAGGTACGGTACGGAGTGGGATCAGAGAGTTTTCTAAAGTGAGAAGAGATGAGCTACTTCTGTAACAGTGCAACGGACGCTTCCCAAGGGTTTTCAGAAGCGCCATTGATGAGGGCATAGAAAAGAGTCTGAAATAAGAGACAAGGGATGATTCTGGGCGCAATGTGATGGGTTGGTGGGCGGATCTTCATTTATACTGTCCAAAGTTTTAGGGGAATCTTGAGAGAATCTCAACGAATTTGGTACCATAATAAATTATAATCGAAGTTACGAAAATTGGAATCTTTTCTCATTTATATTTTTTTAAAAAAAATAAGGGTGAATTTAATCTGATTTTAAAGTAATTTATGTATTTAGTACTTAAACTATCTGTTTTAGCCTGTTTTAGTATTTGAACTTTTAATTTTTTTAAAATCATACATAAATTTTAGTTTTTGTTTCATTTTAGTACTGGTTAAAAACTTAACTTAAATTTTGAAAAAAAAGAAAAGAAATTTAGGCACTAAAATAGACAAAAACTGATAGTTTAGATGCTAAATGCGGTGAGTTTTTAATGGCAATAATAATAAAATGAAACAAAAATTAAAAGTTATATATGATTTTAAAAAAAATGAAAGTTTATGTACTAAGACCAAAAGTATAGCTTATGTACTAAACACATAATTTACCATAGACTTTGTTAAAATACTTAAAATTTAAATTAACATAATTAATTTATTTGAGTTATTTAACTTTTTGAATCAAATTATTTAATGTTTCAAATTTAATTTTATAATTAGAATAAATCAACTAAAAAATTGATATAGGTATATCTTAATTATCTATCAATATACAAAAGTATATGGAAATTGGTCATTTTAAAAACAGAAAAAACATAAATCAATAAAAATAACTAAAAGTTATCAAAATTTTGTAGAAGATTTAAAAACCATATAAACGTTTATAAAATATTAAATTATAAAAGAAATAAAAAATGATAAATTTGATGCATGAAAAAAATAAAGTAAAGTTGGTCGTGTTAATGTATTTGACTTTTTGTCGTGTTTAATATATTTTAAGCGGCACAAATCAAATTATCTTAGCTATTAAAGGAATGATTATTTGTAAAAGTCACGGATTTGAACACCACCGACCGCAGCATAGTGATTAAGTGTTCATTGTTAAATGATTAAGAATATTTAGAACAAAAACTACTTTGTAATCAACTTAGTTTAATAACAAAATATTTTTTAAAATATTTCTCTCGTCTAATGATCATAAAAATATACAAAATTAAAAAATTTACACTATGTGTAAGTATATCCTAACTATTTTAAATATGTATTAAATAATTATATTTTAAATGACTATTATTTAATTTTTAATAAGAGTGCTTTTCTTCATAAGTGTTTTTAATAAGAGTCGACCTAGGAGAGGATTAGTAAGAGTTCTCGTTTAGAGTTGTATCTTCTATCTTTATAAAATAATAAAATTATATATTTTAATATATTATAAATTAATAACTTCATTTATCATTTTAGTTGTATTTAAGATGTTTTATTAATAAAATGATAAAAATAATATATTTGAGAATTTGTAATTATATTTTTATAATTTATTAATAAAATATTAAATTAATTTATTAAAATAATAAAATATTCTTTAATTCTATAGGGATTTTTTTATTTAAGGGTAAAATATATAATTTCTCACTGAACTTTTTCTCTTATTTCACTCCTTGTACTTTCAATTTTTTTTTAATTTATTCACTGAACATTCAAATTACTATTGTTTTGGTAACTCTAATTTTTTTTTATTTTAGTATGATATGGCATATTTTATTATTTAATATAAAAAATTAAAATATTAAATAAAAATAGAAAGTGTACTCCAGTGTTCGTCGTTATTGGATGCCACCATCAACTATAGTAGATGGTGCTCGTCCGGTACCATATTTCATCGATTGCTTTGTCTCGACTCTTAAGTCTGAATTTAATCTTTATTTTGTCAAAATATGTTTCGCATTCGATCAAAAATGAGAAAATCAAAATGGTAAATGGTGGTCGTTCACTCGTTCGATCTCATATTTCATGGGTCACTTCGCCTGAATCCCCTGAGTCCGAATCCAACATTAGTTTTTTCGAAGTCCACGAATAGGTGATAAAAAATGAGAAAACTGAAATGTATCAGTCAAGATTCACGGGTTTTGGGACATTTTGCGGTGAAAAAACCACTATATTCGGACTCAGATTGAGGCAAAACGACGCATAAAATTTGGGACCGAACGACTATCAATTCTGAAGGCCGACAGTGGTTGACGAAGGTCGTTGAATATTTGAAATCTTTTTTTTTTAATTTAATAATAAAAATATTATTTTATTAATTATTTTAAATTATGTTTATATTTTAATAATAATAAAAAATACTACATCACATCAAAATAATTTAAAGTAACCAAAACATGAACAAATAAAAAATAAGAGGAAAAAATAAGAAAATTTGAAAGTAGAATGAGGTTTAAAAATGCGAAGAATGCGCGGTTCAATTACGAAGTTGGTAAACTGCAAAAGAGCTTTGAGTTAAGGGCGAGGGTTGATGGAGACAGCTGTCTGTACAGAGAAAACTTTAACCTCACGTTATCATCTGCCCCTCCCAATTTACCTTTCACACTTTAGAGCCTAAAGTCCAATATGCAGGTTAAATGGCACCACAGGTTTGGGAGTAATTATCAGATAACGCCAAGGAGCATCTCCCCATCAAACAACATGTAAATATTTTGGATTTGGGTTCTCACAGCTAAGCCAGGTTGCGTGAAAAGAAGTTCTTTTAATAACACTCGTTTCTTCAAAACGCATGCATTTTATTTTTCTTGTATATACCAAGAATTCTTTCACGAAACTATCTACTTAGAGTAGGCCTTCTTAACCACTTTTGCACTTTCAGTTTACCTACAAAATTTTCATTATCCTCAATGATGAAACACCGGATAAGCTCACACTTTTCAAATTGTTTAGTACCGCAATCATGAAATATTGAATGCGAGAAGAGGAACCATTGTAGGAATTACCATTGCAGTCGATATTTTGTTTATTTTAAACTTCAGAAAATTGACACTGGGGGAGATGTGAAAAGTTAACAACACATTGCGAGGAATCCATGAATGGACGCAGCCCTCAGGTTGGAATCTTTTGTTAGTAAGTGAATAAGAATTTAAGAATCCCAGCAATTTGGGGATGGAACTTGGAATAATTATGGATTTGATGAGATGAGTTGCTAATGTATTGGATATTCTTGGGCATTGGTGCTTATGGAAGTGGGAAGTCTACTACTCTTTTTTTCAAATGTGCAGTGGCCACCTTGTAAACTCAACTTTGAAAAACAACAACACAGTGTCTACGTATCCCGGTTCCTTTTTTGCCATACATCAAGATTCGAAACCGACAACATCGGCTTTAAAAATGAAAATTTTGAGCTTAATTTAGCTTACAAACAGCACAAACTGGGAGGCAACTTCCCCGAAATTAGGGGGCTGTATTGGTTTAATCAGTGCTGCGTCCGAACACGCCACGGCACTGCACCATTTTTACGTGCCACCCATGCAATATGCATGCTTTAGTGAATTCAAGGGAAGGCAGCGGCAAAAGAGAGAATTTGGGCCGGCGGAAGATGTTTTGATAGTATTTGATACGATGATTGATCGGTAAGAGGGGCTGACGTATCTGTCGAAATAGCCTCACAGATTCCTGCTTGACATTTGGATATGATGGCAGAAAAAGTAAGAATATGCGTCCACGCAATGCTAGGTTGGAAATTGGAATCCTTTTTTTCACCCAACACCCAGCTTATATATAACGCTCCACATCATCCAACACCCATCATTTCATTACAAATATAAAAAATAAAGTCCAATGATTTTTAATGTGGCTTCTTTTTCTTTATCATCTTTTCAAATATATTGAACACAATTTTGATATAAATCTTTAAAAACAGAGGAAATATTTCATGACAAAGGAAAGCTGGTATTCTTTGATGACAATTGTGGGGATAGATGCAAGCAACTTTAGGATCGCATGGATTCGGCTATTAGTGTTGGTGGCATATGAGGAGGTCCAATTTAAGTGATTGGTTGAATCTTTTTTATTTAAAGTAAAATTCTTCGTCAACTGTTTTAATTTATCACAGTTCTTAATATATATCACCATTAGATCCACATCTTCTTAAACAGGAATATATGTATGAATTATATATATATATATATATATATATATATTAGATAAGATGATTCTTCTACCGTAGATGAGTGTCGATAAACACCACTAATAATGAGCATTGATAAATTAATTTATAAAACGTTATAATTTTAAATGACTCAACATATAATTATAAATTAGTTGAAAATTTAAAAGTAAATTATTTAAAATAAAATGTAAACTATAGCATCGACTACCTAATTATTGTCCCTTTTTATTTTGACCATTATTTTTGAAATTTTGTCAATCATGTCACTCAAATACTATTTAAATACATTCAATAAAACCACTCGCCATTAATATTTAATGGAAAAGCTGATGTGATGATTAAAATATTTGGTATAATTGCACATTTAATCATTGTTACTTATTCTATCAATTTGGTCATAATTTTAATAAATTAAAATAAATTTAACTCTCAAATATGCCAAAGTAGTTAATTGGAGAAGAATCCAATTTAATGCCAGCTAGTACAATTTTTATTTTCTTTTTATTGTCTTTTATTATTTCTAATAATAAAGTAAAAATAAACATGTCAATGTTTTGTAATGAGACGTGCCAATATTTCGCCATGTTCTTCTTTTTTTAGCTTAAAATATTATATTTTATATTGATACACGCAATACAATTAGTGTGACAAATTTATGTGTTTAAATTATATCTTTTAATGATTTTAGGAGTTTAAATTAGATGTTTTATTTTATTTTGTAATTAATTTTAGACCGTTTGTTTTAAAATATTTATTTTTTACTATTCAGCTATCCAAGTAGTATAACTTTACTTTTACCTAATTCATCGCATTATAAGTAAAATCTAATTGTTTTTGATTAATTTTTAAGAGTTTAAATTTTGATTTTACTTAATATAGATGTATTTTTGAAATCAAAGCATTTGATATTTAATTTTTTTAATTTCTCAAAAATGAAATCATTTTTTTGTAAATTTCCTTTTCTTTTCTTTCTTGTTTGTTTTCCTAAAATTGAAATAATAAGATGAATAAAGACTATTTTGACACAATTTGATTTGAGAGTTAAGTTTATTTTATTTTATTAAAATTAGGACTAAATTGATAGAATATATAAGTAACATTGACCAAATGTGTAATAATATCAAATATTTTAATTATCACATCAGCTTTTCCAATAAATATTAACGACAAGTAACTTAATTGAATGCATTTAAATAGTTGAGTGACCTGATTGACAAAATTTCAAAAATAATAGTCAAAATAGAAAATGAACAATAGTTAGGTGGTCATTGGTATAATTTACCTTTTATTTTAAATAATTTACATTTAAATCTTTAATAAATCTATAATTGAACATTGAATTTTTTTAAAATTTTAAATTTTTATAAATTAAATTAATTGTATTCATCGGTATTTTTAAGATGTTGTAGAATTTTCCTGTTATATATATCGGAATCATCGAATGTTTTGTAAATTAGACAACCGACTCATATGTCTTTTTCATAATGTTATGCTTAAATCAAGTGAAGAATCTACAGCCCGATATGTTATAAGATAAATCTTGCTCGAAATTAGGAATAAAGAAATGGCTGGATAATGTATTTATATATTTTAAAATATTTTATATATTTGAAAAACTGGATTTATATATTCATTTTATAATGTATCTGTCAAACTAAAATAAATCCAGGACCAAATAAAAGTTATAAAAAAATCAAAGACAATCGATCGTATATTTTTGTTAAACTTGTAATGATAAATATAAATTTTAATGGTTGAAGTGGGCACGCACCTCTATCTACTTCAGAAAGCCATTTCTACATGACTAATGACGTAAGTGAAAGCCTTATTATTAGCACCGAATACAGAGGGTCGCGTCTTGGGATGAGTCGAGGGTTGGGTCATCCCAAATTTTTTTTAAAAAAATATATTTTAAATTTTAAGTATTTTTTATTGATAATATATTTTTATCTTTAACATTCTATAAATTAATTCTTTTTAAATTTTATAAATTTATCGTTTTACACAAAATCCAACGTCAGGTCTTGATCAAATGAGATCATGAAATTGCTCTTCGTTGAGTGATGCGTTTGGTAACGTTTTGCAATTCTTAGGAAGGCAACTTCTCTAACATATAATTGACTTTTTTTATATTAAAGTAGAGACCAGTCCTCTCTTTTTCCTCTTGTAGTTCTTCTTGTCTATATAAAAGAACATTAATAATCTAAATTTCATTTATATTATTAGGTGTATACATATATAATTATTATGTTAATTTTGAGGTTGACGTTTATTTGTTATGGTCGGAGAAGAAGAAGAACGGCGAGGAGAGAAAGAATTGGGAACGAACGAGAGAGGGGAAGAATTGGGAATGGATGCGCGAGGGTTAGGGATTGAAAAATGTTATTTGGGAATTGAAGCACGAGGAAATCAGATGAGTATCTTACCTGGAGATATGGAGCAGGCTGGTTGGATCAAAGGAGAGCTGGAGCGGGCCATACTAAACGACCCAACATCTGCTGAAGATAGGAAATGAAACAAATACCCATTCAGTTAGCATTATGTTATTGTAATTGCCAGATGGCATTTGTTAGACTTTCGTATTGCATTGTAACTAAATAAAGATACTCGTTGTAGTCATCCTTTGCTTATGAAATGAATGATGACGAATTTCTTTCTGTAACCTCTTATTCTTTCTAAATCTCCTTCTTCTTCTCCTATTGCTTAAACCATAACAATTTGGTATCGAGAGCCTCGGTTCTGGCAAAAGAGTGGCATGACAAAGAAGAGTCAATCTATGGCGGAAGCTGATCTTTCAGGCCTGCAAAAATAAATGGAAGAGTTGACAGCGTTAGTAAAGCAAGGGCAGGACGAGACTAACCCACCTAAATGGTGGGAAATGCAAGAAAACAGAATCACTGCACTGGAGTCAAGGATGGCTACTAATCAGGGATATGTTGAAAAGCTGTTAAAGATCTTAACAGGCAGAACGGGTGAAAATGAACAAATTGCTGAGGAACAGGTACAAACTTCTAATCCTTCTAAAAATGGTGAGAAGAGTCATGTGTTAGTGACTGTGGTGAATGATAAGTCGAGATTCACATATAAAACAGATGAGCCTGGGATATTAAAGTCTAAACCTTATGCTTGTCTAGCTTTGAAGAACGGTGCTAGGCATGAGACTCAAATGGGGGAAAATAGTGAATCTAAGCCTATTATGTTGGATTTGGAAGCTGAGAAAAAGGTCTAGGGGGTTCATTTAGTACTGCAAGGACTATGTGGCACAGGCCTAAAATAGAACTGTCATTTTTTTAAGGAATTAACCCTAGAGGATGGATCCAAAAATGTCTGAAATATTTTTCTATTTGTGGTGTTCCTGTTGAGCAGAGGGTAGAAGTAGCCACTATGTATTTAACAGGTAAGGCTGAAATATGGTTTGATGGTTATATAATGCAAAAGCACCATGTAATATGGCATGAATTCGAAGCTGATCTATGTCACAGATTCAGTGACATATCTTTCTCTGACATTGTAGAAGAGTTCACTAAATTGACTCAAAAGGGGACTATGGAAGATTATCAAGAAAGATTTGAGGAGTTACAACCTCATATGCTATTGCAAAATCCTACTTTAACTGAAGAATTTTTTATGTCTCTTTTTATCAGTGGAATCAGAGATGATATCAAGCATAGAGTCAAGGCTTTAGATCCTAAAAATTTGTCTGAAGCTTGTAAACAAGCTAAGCTCTATGAATTGTCTATTGAATTTGAGAACAGAAGATTGAGGCTTTCTTTTAAAATCTCACCCTACCCAAACCCCATTACTGTTTCTAAACCATCTTCACTGTCAGTCAATACTAAACCTACAACAGTATCAAATCCTAAGCAGAGTCTTATTGACTACAGAAGACAGAATAATCTCTGCTTTAAATGTGGGGAAAAATACCTTCCAGGACATCAATGTAAAAACAGACAATTGAACATGATTACTGAGGAAGTTGATACTCCTACAGTGGATTTTTTTACTGCAGATTCAGATCAGCCTCCTCCAACAGAAGAAGAAACACTAGAAATCTCTATGAATGCTATAACTGGCTCTATTGGTCATACTACATTGAGAATACATGACACTATTCAAGGTAAACCACTGAATATTCTAATTGATAGTGGCAGTACACACAGTTTCTTGACTCCTAAATGGGCTAATGCTGGAATTCAGATTAATACTCCTTATCCTTTGACTATCACTGTGGCTAATGGCCAACAACTATTCAGTGCTGCTAGGTGCAATAAAGTAGAGTGGCAAATGCAATGACATACTTTTTTTGCATGACTTTCGATTGCTTAAATTGGGGGGAAGTGACATGGTTTTGGGAGTGGATTGGATGAAGTTGTTCAGTCCAATATTAATGGACTTCAAAAATATGACTTTAAGTTTTGACCATGGAGGACAGTAGATTTGTATTCAGGGACAGCAGCCCTCAATGAAACTACAATAAATTTCAAGGGTATGACAGGGCATTCCTCTTCTATTCCTATGGAACTCCAACATGTATTGGATAAATACAGTTCATTTTTTGCTGAACCTGATGGTCTACCTCCCCAGAGGTCTCATGACCATGCAATTCCACTCAAACCTAATGCCACACCTGTTAATTTAAGGCCTTACAGATTCCCTTACAATCAGAAGGTTGAGGTTGAAAACCAAATAGCTACTATGTTTTCTTCTTCTATTATTCAACCTAGCAGGAGTCTCTTTGCCTCTCCCTATATTCTTATTAAAAAGAAGGATGGCACTTGGAGATTTTGTGTGGATTATAGACAATTGAACAGTATGACTGTCAAGGATAAGTTCCCTATTCCTATAGTGGAAGATTTATTGGATGAGTTGCATGGAGCAATTTATTTCTCAAAAATTGATTTGAGGTCAGGCTATTGGCAGATTCGAATTAAGCCTGAGGATATCTACAAGACAGCTTTTAGAACACATCAAGGCCACTATGAGTTTAAGGTAATGCCTTTTGGCCTTACTAATGCTCCTGCTACATTTCAGGCTCTTATGAATCATCTGTTTAATTCTTTCCTTAGAAAGTTTGTTTTAGTCTTCTTTGATGATATATTGGTGTACAACAGCAGTATGACAGACCATGTTGAACATTTACAGTCAGTTTTGGAAGTTTTGCAACAGAATCAATTATTTGCAAAACTGTCCAAGTTTTTCTTTGGACAGACCAAGGTAGAATATCTTGGTCATATTATCACTGCTACAGGGGTGTCTACTGATCCTAGTAAGGTGGAAGCTATGCAAACTTGGCCTCAGCCTAAAACCCTTAAATCTATCAGGGGGTTTCTAGGTCTAACAGGTTATTACAGAAGATTTATTAGAAATTATGGCATTATCAGTAGACCATTGACATTACTGTTAAGGAATGATGGCTTTCAATGGAATTCTGCTGCTTATACTACTTTTGAAGATCTTAAGAAGCCTATGTATTCTGCTCCTGTTTTGGCACTGCCTGATTTTTCTAAGACTTTTTATCTGGAAACAGATGCCAGCTCTGGTGGTATTGGGGTTGTTCTTTCACAGGAAGGAAGACCTATTGCTTATTTGAGTAAGACTCTAAGTCCTAGACATACATCACTATCCATTTATGAAAGAGAATATCTTGTTATTCTCTTGGTTGTCTCTAAATGGAGACATTATTTAGAGAGCATACCTTTTTTTATTAAGACAGACCATGAGCCCTTAAAATTTCTTTTGGAGCAGAAATTGACTAACACTATTCAGAAGAAAGAATTGACAAAGCTTTTGGGATTGGACTATACTATTTAGTATAGGAAAGGAAAATTAAATGTGGTTGTTGATGCCTTATCTAGAATATGGGAGGACCAAGCTCATTGTTTGACTATAGGAGTAACAGTCTTAGTCCTTACTTGGGTTCAAGAGATTGAAAACAGTTATCAGAATGATTCCTTAGCTCAGAATTGGATTTCAATTCTTTCTGTTAATCCTGCTGCTGACAGTAAGTGGAAGTTTTCTAAAGTTGTTCTAAGATATGAGGGGAGAGTTTATATTGGGGCTAATGGAAGCCTTCAATTGAAGATCATACAGACTTTGCATGATTCCCCTCAAGGGGGGCATTCAGGAGTACATGCTACTTATTATAGGATAAGGACCAATTTTTTTGGCCTAATCTTAAATCTATGGTTGCTGCTTTTATTAGATGTTGTCAGACTTGCCAATAAATTAAAGTGGAGCATATTCCAAAGCCTGGATTACTACAACCACTGCCTATTCCTAATCAGGCTTGGGAAATCATCACTATGGATTTCATTGAGGGATTACCTACTTCACTTAAGAATAACTGTATTTTGGTAATTGTGGATAAATTTACCAAATACAACCATTTTCTAGCATTATCTCACCCCTATTCTGCAGCAGAGGTAGCTAAACTCTACTTGGATAATGTGTATAAGCTGCATGGCCATCCTAAAATGGCCATTTCTGACAGAGACAAAATTTTTACCAATTTATTTTGGAAAGAGTTGATGAAACAGTTGGGTACTAAGACCCTTTTTAATACTGCTTATCATCCAGAAACGGATGGACAAACAGAAAGGGTTAATCAGTGTTTAGAGCAATATCTTAGAGGGCTTTGTTTTTATCAGCCTAAACAATGGGCTAGGTGGTTAGCTCATGCAGAGTGGTGGTATAATACCACTTATCACGCTGCTATAAAAATTACACCTTTTCAAGCTCTATATGGTTACAAACCACATATTATGGTTTGGTCCACAGAAACTACAGTACAATCAGTGCAGGATATGATGTCAAACAAAGAAAATATCAGACAATTAGTCAAACAACAGTTGGAGTTAGCAAGCAATCGTATGAAACAACAAACTGATAAGAGCAGAATGGAGAGGATTTTTTAAGTTGGGGATCTGGTTTACCTGAAGCTGCAGCCATACAGACAGACTTCATTAGCCCTGCGAAAAAACCTAAAACTAGTAGCGAAATTTTATGGACCATATAGAGTTATCGAAAAAATTGGAGAGGTGGCTTACCGATTACACTTACCAGAGTCATCACGACTTCACCCAGTTTTTAATGTGAGCCTTTTGAAGAAATTTATTGGCGATCCTTCCACCACTGCAACGGACCCTCCTACAATAGATGAAGACGGACAATTTGAAATTCACCCTTTAAAGATTTTGGCTAAGCATATATTAAACAGAAACAATAGGCCAGTGACGCAGCTTTTGGTTCGATGGCAAAATTTGGATGAGTCGAATGATACATGGGAAGACTATTCGGTTTTAAAAGGACAGTTTCCTGATTTCGATCCTTGGGGACAAGGATCTTCTCGTGGGGTGGGTATTGTTATGGTCGGAGAAGAAGAAGAACGGCGAGGAGAGAAGGAATTGGGAACGAACGAGAGAGGGGAAGAATTGGGAATGGATGCGCGAGGGTTAGGGATTGAAAAATGTTATTTGGGAATTGAAGCACGAGGAAATCAGATGAGTATCTTACCTGGAGTTATGGAGCAGGCTGGTTGGATCAAAGGAGAGCTGGAGCGGGCCAGACTAAACGGCCCAACGTCTGCTGAAGATAGGAAATGAAACAAATACCCATTCAGTTAGCATTCTATTATTGTAATTGCCAGATGGCATTTGTTAGACTTTCGTACTGCATTGTAACTAAATAAAGATACCCGTTGTAGTCATCCTTTGCTTATGAAATGAATGACGAAGAATTTCTTTATGTAACCTCTCCTTCTTTCTAAATCTCCTTCTTCTTCTTCGATTCTACTTCTCCTATTGCTTAAACCATAACATTATTTTATAATTACACTGAATTGACTAGAGTGGAAGACAAAATCTTATATAACTATATTGAAATTCATTAACCGTCAAGATTTATAAAATATAAAAAATATTAAATTAGCTGATTTTAAAAAATATTTTGAGAATACTTGTTAACAAAGATGGATAATAAAACAAAAGTATTGAATGGACTAGTAGAATACAACTAGTTAATGGGCGTTATTTGAATAGATTAATGTACAAAGTGGAGCAAAGAACAACTAAACTTTTTGTTAATTATAGTTGATGGTAACTCATTTAATGGCAGCTAATGCTCCATTATCGAATAAAAATGAAGGAAGAGCAATAGTCGTATTGAAATGTATGCTTTGTTGAATTAAAGCAAATTTTGACCAACTACGCCCCAGCCATTAACATGAAAACAACACTTTCTGATTTTAAAATTAGTTCGGAAGGAGGTGGTGGCAAACCCTAAAGGACTGGACGTCAAAGAAAAGTCCCATAATTGTGGGATCTGAGAATGAATCTTTGACTAAAACAGGCTGAATCTTCTTCAACCAAATCACATCACAATAATTCAATGCTCCAATTTTCAATTTCAGCCCATTATATCATGGAAAAAGAGTAGAGAAGTGGGTCATCATCGTAATTTTACATGATTTTGATTATTATATTTTATTAAAATTGGTAATAAATATTAATTGATATTACATTTTTTAGTTAAATCATTGAGTTATGAAAAATAATGTAATAGTTTTTTTTTTTGATAAATTTGAATTTATTACCCAAAAGAAGCATAATTCTACTACAAACAATTAGAATCAACACCGAACAAACAAGCCAGAAGACCACTACCCCACAATAATAGGAACAAACATAGACACTTTAACAAGAAATCCCCTACCTATTACAAAGAGCAGCATTGACATAATCAACCTTATTAATGTTCCATCTTCTTAGTTTAACCTCCTTAACAACAGCTAACAAGGCAAGAGCATCCCTCTAACAACCTCGAAACAATATTTGTTCCTTTCCTCCCAGACAAAGTAAATGTGAGCACACCAAGCTAACTTTAGAATAATTGTAAGCAGAGGTTATCGTTCAAGCTAGCCACAGCCCACCCAACCTCAGCTTCCCAGCTCATGACTCCTCTTTACAATCCACACATCCGTGGAATAGCCTCCCAGTTCCCCCTAGCCAATGGACAATCAAAGAACAAATGATTCCTCGTATCTAAAGGTGTAACACCCATTACTCGGCCTAGATGTTTCGATTAAATATCAGATGTCATCGCACTCCACAGAGTAACTTAGAAATTTTATATTATTAAAATAAATATTTCATAGTAATATAAAAATAAACATTTTAACATAAGGTAAAATATGTCTAAATACTTGAAAATTATAAAAGTCTGACAATTTAAAATGCATTTTCAAAAGTAATTAAAAATAAAAATCAAATACCACAATATGCCAATTATTGATAGAATCATATGAGTAAAATACTGGTAATTGAAACTCGATCCTCCAAATACCGATTTGATCCTAATGTCTCGAACCGTCTGAAAGAGAATAAAGAAGTTGAGCCGAAGCCTAGTGTGGTCTAAAACTAATTCAACAATTAATAGAATCTACAAGTAAACACACATTTAATCATGATAACATATAAGAAATATAATGAACATATAAGAGCAATTATGCAATTATTAATCATTACCAATGCACCACATCCAAACACCTAATTTAAGTTTATCAATATCAACATCTCCGGTAATGAAATACAATCCCCTAATCCCTTATACTTCAATAACAACGACTCCGTTAACAGCGACTCCAGTAACAACGACTCTAATAATAAAAATATAACCCTCTAACTTTGAACTCCATTAACAATGAGTCCAATAATTAAAACTTCAATCCCCCCAACCCTCAAACTCCGATATACATATATGCATTTTAAGTTTTAACATATATAAATTAATATATCCACCTCAAGAACTAACATGCCTTAACATTTTAGGATTTTACACAACAATCAAACACCACATGCTTCTACGAACATAGAAATAATTTAATCATGTTTCACATTTTTCACACAATCGCCAAACATAACAATGATTAATTTTAAAAATTTATGAAATGCTAACATGAGAGAATGTGCTCGTATTAAACTATGTGGACTTACGAATATACGAATAATTAATTTAACTCTAAGATAGGGAAAAGACACTTACACACTAATATCCTATTAACGTAAATTGATAGTATTTATATGTCGATGGGGAAAAGACATACACCTAGAAAATCTGAAATCCACTTATTTAAGGAGCAACACTCTTTTCACGTCCCGACGAGAAATTGGGTACAACGTAATTTGATTGACGTCAAGGTGATTCATATCCGCTTTCTGTATCAAAATATCCATGATTTAATAAATCCTAACCGATGAATATTATTTAACCATCCCTTGTGTGTGTGTATATACGCGCGCGCGAATTGCAACCATTTGCAATTCATGATCAACGCACCATTTGCAATTCAAATGTTCAGTACACCGAACTCATCTAATCTGTTTTATCATCATTATCATTATTATTATTATTATTATTATTATTATTATTGTTTGGACGTAATCTATCAGTCCATTGGCGGCATGGCTGAATCGCGATCGAGTGAAGACACTCCTTCCCAACCAACGTTTAGTATAATGAAACGAAATAATGAAATAAATAAATAAAATTGTGAACTCACCTAAACAAGAATGCGTGCACTTTCCCTCTCCGGCAAGTCCCTAATCGATGCGACGAAAACATTCAAACAATGGCAAGGGTGACAACACGAATAGTAGATAAGAACGACGTCGATACTGACAATAGAACTCGAAGAAATATTATTTGCACTCTATGATTTTCTTTCTGTTTTGAAAGGAAATAGTTTCTAAATTATTTTTCTTAATAATATAATAACCCTCCGAATTCCCTTTAGGCAAAGCTTTGATTCCCATTTAACCCTCTTGAATTAGTTGTTAATTCAAGGGAAAATGACACATCAAGAGTTTCACGGAGAAGGGGAGAAGTTTTGAGTTTGAGGGAAACATAGTTAAATCAACCAACCAGTCCCTTATCTCCTTGCCATTTCCATATAATAACTTGTGAAGTTCTATTTTAATTCTAATTATGAATCAAATAAAACTAATTAAAAATTTAACTCCTATTTTGGGGTATGACAAAAGGCTCACCACAAACCATACAACAACTATCAACATTTAATCACATCCACATAAGTCTATCCCGAGTAGGGAGTCTGTCCAAACTAGCCATCCACGCGATGATGCTATGCTTTGGGACATGGAGAGAACCAAATCAATATCTACCATGAAACCTTTGTACCTCTTATACGCAACCTCTCCCAAATGTCACCGTACTATCTCTAGCAGCAGTAGAGCGAATGGGACAAGCCACCGGTCTCAGCTTAAGGAGCCTTCTAAAACTTCAACTAGCATTCTCACATGAACTCCAATCTGCCAAAAATCAACTTCCTTTAAAATGCAACTCCTCAACCAAGCAACCTAGAGGGACCCCTCACCAGCAAAGATACTCCTTATCAGATGCAACATGCATACCCTATTCTAAGTTTTTAAATCCCTGACACCAAGCCCATCCTCGGTTGAGTCTAGTAGCATCAGTATCAGATCCCTTTCAAAGGAATTGAGAGCAAAGTTGCTCCACACGCTTAATGATAGACTGTGGCAAAACCAATTGCCCGCACCAATAGTTTGCTATACTAAACAAGACAACCCTTATCAGTTCAAGCCTACAGCATAGCTTAAGTGTCTACCACACCAATGACATATTTTGGATTTAACTTTCTTCACAAGCACAACACAATCCTTTTTCGAAAGTTTCCTTGTGACCAAAGGAATATCCAGATACCTCCCAGGCAAACTCCCACTCTTGAAACTAGTGATCTGTTCAATTTCCTCAACTTTACTACTAGACACCCCAGCCACAAACAAATCACACTTAACGGAATCAAATCTAAGACCAAACATCTCATAAAAACAATCCAACACACAATTCACACCAAGAATAGACTCAACCGACCCTTTACAGAAAATGAGTAAATCATCAGCAAATGACAAATGAGTAAGCCCAACTTTTTTACACCTAGGATGATAACCAAATAACACCCTAGCAGCAGCCAAATTTAATAAACTAGAAAGCACATTCATAGACAAAACAAAGTGGAAAGGGGTTCCCCTACCTAATACCTCTAGCACCTTTGAAAAAACCAACCAGACTTCCATTTGAGAGAGAGAGAATACCCAGTAGTAGTGAAACATCCAAAACAGCTAGAATGAACCCCCAATGAATGAAATCAAAAGCCTTTTGTAAATCAATTTTAACGGCGCATCTTGGGGAAATCAACTTCCATAACCTTTCACCAACTTTTGGGCAAGCATAGTATTGTCAAAAATGCTACGACCCTTAATGAAAGTTGTTTGATTCAGGGAAACCATACCAGGAAGAAGACCAGATAACCTTTCCACCAAGATTTTGGTAATGGTCTTATATGCTACTGAACAACATAAGATAGGCCTGAAGTCCTTCCCCATGCTATGGTTCAGAATCTTAGGAACAAGTGCAACAGTTGTAGCATTGAAAGAAAGTAATAGGTCCGCAAAATTTGCCTAACAACTGCTATAGAATCATTACCCACAATGGGCCATGCCCTCTTGAAGAAATAAGAGGTGTAGCCATTAGGCCTTAGAGCCTTATAATTGCCCTGACAGAAAACAGATGCTTTAACTTCATCAGTTGAGACCTCTCTGACCAAAGGATTCAGCAGCACTTTCGGGTAAAGAATAATGAAGCAACTCACATAAAAGCCCTTTGTCACAGCCTTGAACACTTGCATCTGTAGTACCAATCTGCTTAGTAAAGAAAACCACGAACTCGGAAGCCATTGAATCAAAAGACTCAAACCTATTACCCTACACATCCTTCAGAACCCTTGTTTTTCTTGGTTCTAGCAGTAATTTAATCGTTTATATGTAAAATATAAAGTTAATAAAAATATCAATTTAATAATTTATATATGATATATTGGCAAAATTTAATGATTAAATCTTAATTAATTAACATAATCATTATTATAACGTTTAAAAAATATAAATTTTAATATGCTTAAATATGTATTATCTATTAATTTAAAAGCTAATTTTTAATTAAATATTATATAAAAGTTTCAGCCATCTGCTGACACTTTCAATTTAAAATAAACAAGACTCTTTTCCAGTGCTAGCTGATTGTCCACAATTTTGGAGATGTTTGGACACAAGGTGATGACGTGGTTCTGAATTTTTTGTCGACTTGAAACAAAAGGCAAAGAGACGCACATTTTTCACATAATTGGTTTCTTTCTAACGCTTTATTGGAAAGCTATTTAAGTGATTAAAACTGTAAATAAAATATATGATAAACTACATAAATAATCATTAATATTTGAATAAATTTTTATTTTTAACTGATTTTTTAAAAATAAAAATTTGATCATTAATATTATCGATTTGTAACAAATTAATCATTCGATCTCTAGCAATTGTTTTTGAAGTGACAAAATATTAGTGTGACACATTAGTATAACTTGTTTGACATCATTTAATCACGTGAGACTATATTGGAGCTCTCACCATTTCTCGTCTTCCTCCCAACCTCAACGATATTAAATCTAAATTCAATATTCTCACACACGCTAAAATTCTCAATTTATGGAGGTTTTTTCTCATTAGAATCTAAAAGATAAATCCATAAAAATTCTTAAAGTCTAACTTCTTTTTGATAAATTTTAATTTTAATTCTAATCCTATATAGATGGGCTGAGAAGGGGATTGAAGGAGAGTATTTTTAATGCATCTAGAAAATATGACCTAAAAAAATATAAAAAAACAAAGATAAGTAACTTGATCAACCGATCAAATGTACTCTCACTCTTAAATTCTAACTAAAATATGAAGATGATGACTAATTAAATCTAAATATTATTTCGCTAATATAACAAATTAGGCTTTAGTGGAAGTTGGTGAAAAGTTCCACTAACACCTTGATTTGGAGTAATTAGTATCTGAGGCCTAAACTTTCTTTTGATTTATTAATACATGCAAATTTTGATATTTCATTCATTTTAATTTAGTCTTTAAACTTTCAATTATCAAATTTTGATCTTCAATTGAGTTCTCAACCGAATTATATTTTAATCTAACTAAATTTATTCAGTTAAACAGACACAAATTTAAAAAGATCAAAATTTAAAAATAAATCATCAAAAATTACTTTTTAACAACTGGAATCGAAAAAATATTGATTCAAGGTTTCAAGATGTTAGACAAAAGTCAATAAAATAAACGATTTATATAAGTTTAGGCCCCATAGAACATATTGATATTTTAAAAGCTCTGCAGAGATGTTTAATGCTTGAAAACATGAGTTAAAGCGGCACGACCCTTCGCTCAAATTAAAAGGGGTGAATCATTGATCATCTAACTTTATTAGAATTTTGTTAACATAAATAATGTCTCAAATTCACATCAAACACGAAAATACTTCAAAACAAACAAATGAACATAAACAAAAGTTTGTGTTCAATCTTTGTTTGTTTATTGCCGTAACAACAATAAAAAAAGTCTTAATATATCATTGCTAATGGATCAATAAATTAAATATTGATTTTTTTGAAAGATAATTATTGATAATTATAAATAAGGGTAATATTCAATGGATGGGCTCTAATTGTTTAATTGTATAGTTTTAAGTTAGGCTCGGTTAGTCGGTTGTAATGGAGTCCGCATGTGTATAAGCTTTTTAATATGATGTTTTTTACCCAAAGTTCGTCATTATTAATTCGACTACGTTATTCTATAACATCATTATATGTTTTGCAGACCAACTTTTTGGGCCATTTACTTCCACCTTTTGCCCGCAAAAGTGAACCATGCTTTGCCCCATACCGATTTGAACATAAAATACTCAAATGAGGTAGACAAAGGAAAGAAACAAAAATATATACATTTATTTCAAGAAATCCACATACCCAAGATTAGTAGTACATAGAAGATTCAACCAAGCTTTAAAAAGGAAGCCTGCAATGAGTTCTTATAACTAAGTTTTGGATTTAATATCTACATAAACTTGTCTAGCAAGATGGAACCACCCCTATAACATAGTCAAATTACTAAAGCCTACTTGACAGAGATACCATAAATGCTTAACAGGTCACAGATACATATATATGTTACAGATATCACTAAAGCGGGAAGAGAACGTTAGGATCCCCTAGTTTCTGTTAGCAGCTTTTTTTTGACAGCCAAACTTAGGGGCAACTGAATCAGATCAATCTCCTCCAGGTCATTTACAAACAGTCTTCAGTCTCTTGGATGCGTGAACGAATCCCACAATTACCTGCAGCTCATCTATTTTCTGCGTCAACAGATGACATTTTGATTCAGTAATCGGAAAATGTCAAATCATTTCAAGCTTTAAAGAATGTTGGTAGCTATAAATCACATTAAAGTTGCTAATTTCACAGCTCTGGGAGATAATACAATCACTTACATGGTAGAATGAAAGAATTCAAAGGAAAATCAAAGAGGGTGAAGCTGTGAGAGCAGTTGAATAAGTTACCTGCGACATGAAATGTCTCTGAACGACATCAACCAGTTGCTCTTTTGATGGGTTGGGAATGGCATCTACCTGGCAACATCAAGCAATGGCATTTGAACTATTTATTTCGTCTACTGTTGATGTGCTACAGGCAGGGTTGATAATTATAATTACATCTTTCTCCATGAAAAACTTACAAGATTGAAGTAGCGCCAATATCTCCATAAAGCAGCCATCTCTAGTTTGCTGAGGTCAATTTTCTACAGGGAAAATATAGTGTAAATATAAACTCCAATTCGGGGGCTAACATCATTTTGCAGTACGTTATAACGGGCAATACATCAAAACAAAAAACTGTATAAAATGAAAATACAACTTCATGAATTTAATTACCATGGACCCACAGGGTACAGAAACAGACCCCTTAGGTCATCTCCAGCTCTCATCTCTACTCTACAGCATCTCTATATCTACTCTAAAGATGAAACAATAATTCATCTCTAGCACTATCTCTACATGTAATAAAAAAAAACAAAAAATCAGAAAAAAATCCTCAACATTCAAATCAGAAAAAAAAAACAAAAAATCAGAAGAAAAAAAATGTAGTGCAGCTACAATACAACGCCAGTTGTAGTGTGCACTGTAGCCCGACGCCACAATCCAACATAACAATGGCGATGGACTGGAGCATAGGATTATCTCCAAAAGTGGAGATGAATACCACTCCAACGATGCGCTGGAGATGGCCTTAGACTGCGAGTCACAAGAAGGAGACCTGCCCACTCTCTTGTGACAAGATCCGGATAATTTGTGCGTTCTATGCCTTGATCTGAGGGACTTTTGAGTGTCATCGGAAGCTGGAAATCACAAGTTGAAACAAGCAGTATACTGATAAACAAGTGTTGTGGGACCAATAAAAACATACGGAAAATGAAACAATGGATCTATTAAAACTAGTGAAAGTTAAAGGCTTAAGACACAATGGATCCTATGCACCAATCTCTACTACTTCCCGCCAGATAAAATTGTCCGAAATCACAATTTCAAATGAATTAGGTATAAGAATAGTTAATCACATCATTAAGCCTTAATGCCGTGTAGATCAAAAGCCATCAAGGGTTATGGCAATCTGCTTCCAAGATAACAAAGGTTTTACACAAGACCCTAGCAGCTCAGTATCATTTGAAAAAAAAAAAATACGAACAAAAAGTACATGAAATAGGAGAATTTAGACTCAAATTACTAATCCCATGTTGAAGATTGTTATTCGTTGAATGAAACTGTAGAATGAAATTTCTAAGAAAAATTATTTTTCTATTTCACGTTACAATCAGAGTTTTACAGGAGAGTTTTAATACAAGTATTTGTAAAGAGTTTAAGATGGACTAGGGATTATATTATCTACAAATTAGTATTCTAGAGTTAGTTTTAAAGTAGAAAACTAATATTTACATCTAATCATAACTCACACTCCTACTCAAGCTGGGGAATAAATGTTGTAAAGACTCAGCTTGGATGTAATCTCGTCGAAATTGATTCTTGGAAGTGTCTTGGTCAAAATATTGGCTAGCTGATCTTTTGAAGAGACATAGTTGAGTCTTACGATTCCACCATTCACCTTTTCTGCAATGAAGTGTCTGTCGATCTCCACATGCTTAGTTTTGTCATGTTGTAACGGATTTTTCGCAATGCTTATAGTCGACTTGCTATCACTTTGAAGTTCAAAGTGGGTTTTGTCACTAACTCCTAGCTCAATTAAGAGTCGTTGTAACCAAATCCCTTCACAAATTCCAAGTGTCATTGCTCGATATTCTTCTTTTGCACTACTTGTGGAAACTACGACATGTTTCTTGCTTCTCCAAGTCACCAAATTTCCCCAAACAAATGAAAAATAATCGGTTCTTAATCTCCTATATGTTAACTCTTCAACCCAACTTGAATATGAGAAGATCTTGATTGTTCTATCTTCATGTTTTTTGAAAATTAACCCATGACTGATGTTATCTTTAAATACCTTAAAATACGATATATTGCTTCCAAATATTCTTCTCTAGGATCATTCATGCACTGACTCGCAATACTCATACAGAATGATATGTCTTGTCTAGTAAATGACAAGTAGATGAGTTTGCCCACTAACCTTTGATATTGTTATTTGTTTACTAGACTTTCATTTTCCTTTAACTCCAGATTTCTTCCATGGGAGTTTCCGAAGGCTTGCAATCTGTAAATCCAGTTTCAGAGAGTAAGTCCAGAATATACTTTCTTTGATTTATGACAATCCCTTTTTTTGATCTTGTCACTTCCATGCCCAAAAAATACCTCAAGGTCCCTAAGTCTTTGATTTCAAATTATCTTGCTAGCAATGTCTTCAAATTTTTGATTTCTCTAAAGTCATCACCAGTGATGATGATGTCATCAATGTAGACAATTAAGATTGTCCGTTTATTGTTTGAACCGATCTTCACAAATAGAGTATGATTAGGTTGACATCGCTTATGGGTGTCTTGTAAGAATACCTATATGAATCTATAGAACCAGGCACGAGGGAATTGTTTTAGTCCATATAATGGCTTCAACAACTTGCATACCTGCTGATTTTTTTATTTCATCTGCACATCCGGTGGAGTTTGCATACAAACCTCCTCTTCAAGATTGTCATTGAGGAATGCATTTTTTACATCAATTTGATGAAGTGTCCAATCCATATTACCTTCTAAGGATAGAAGTACTCTTACAGTGCTGAGTTTTGCAACTAGAGCAAAAGTTTCTTGATAGTCTACTCCCTGAGTTTGAGTAAACCCATTTGCCACAAGTTTAGCCTTATACCGTTCAATGTTGTCATTTGCCTTGTATTTGACTGTAAAGACCCATTTGCAACCAATTGCTTTTTTTTCTTTAGGAAGATCACAAATAGTCCATGTTTTATTGTTTTCAAGAGTTGAAAGTTCTTCTTCTATTGCCTTCTTCTATTCGGGAATTTTTAGATCTTCTCCTATGGTCTCTGGAATGCGGATACTATCAAGTTTGGTTGTAAATGACTTAAACCCATACATTAGTTTACCATAAGAAACAAATTTATTGATAGGATGAGTTGTACACTTTCTTACTCCCTTTCTTTTAGCAATGAGCAGCTCACTAGCATCAACAAAAACATCTAACTTACTCTGATCACCTTCTTTTCTTTCCAAGGAATCTGAGCCTGGATCTGGCTCTTGACAACGCATCGATGGTGTGGTAATGTGTGAGGTGAATTTTGATCACTTTTTGTAGGTACGAATACCAGTTTGGGGAGCAAATGGAGACAATGGTGGATTAGGAGTTTTAGGTGAATCGATTTAGTGTGAGGTTTCGGTATTAGGTGGTGTTTGAATGATTGTTTCAGGAGATGGTTGAGGTTCTATAGGTTCAGTGGGAGATAATTTGATGGGTAACTCTGTATGAATTGGAAAAAGTTGAAATTCACACTCACCCTTCCATTGGATTTCAGTTTTAGAGAAGAAAGGTTTATGTTCAAGAAAGGTAACATTCATCGAAGTGAACATTTTCTTGGTAGAATGAGAATAACACCGATGACACTTTTGTAGAGAAGAGTACCCAACAAAGACACAATGAATTGCACGAGGATCAAGTTTAAACTTAGTTGGGGAATGAACATGAACAAAAATTGTACAGCTAAAGACACGAAGAGGAATAATAATAGTGAATGGTTTAAAATGAGGGAAAAATTAAGAAAGCACATCCTGGGACTTTGAAATTTAAGGGCTTCACTAGGCATGTGATTAATAAGATATGTTGCGGTTAAGAGAGCCTCACCCCAAAGGTACTTAGGAACATTGTTTGAAAAGAGAAGAGCTCGAATTACCTCAAGAAGATGACAATTTTTACGTTCAGATACCCCATTTTGTTGTGGTGTATCGACATAAGAAGCGAGATAGACAATTCATTTTTCCTGAAATAAAAACCCTAACAAGTTAAAGAAATATTCAATACTATTATCAGATTTGAGAATACCGATAAAGCTTTGAAATTGGGTTTTAATCATTTAATAGAACCGTTTGAAAATTCCCTCAACCTCGAATTTATCCTTCATGAGAAAAGTCCATGTGGTACGAGAGTTATCATCAATAAAAGAGATGAACCGATGAACCCCATATAAGCCTTTAACACGAGATAAAGCCCAAATATCACTATGTACCACGTAAAACGATTTGGAAGAATGACAAGTAGAAAGAGAATACGTATTGAGAATGTGTTTAGCAATATGACATGTATCATAAGAAAAATATGAAGGGTTTTTATTAACGAATAATTTGGGAAACAATTTTACAAGATAACTAAAACTCGGATGACCTAACCTAAAATGCCATAAAACAATTTCAGTAAACATATCACTGAGATATGGAGATATGAAAACATATGAGGACACAGTAG
Organism: Hibiscus syriacus; assembly: GCF_006381635.1. NCBI lineage: Eukaryota > Viridiplantae > Streptophyta > Magnoliopsida > Malvales > Malvaceae > Hibiscus > Hibiscus syriacus. The sequence goes on from NW_024063515.1 coordinate 48,200, forward strand.
TGGAGGGTGTTGTTTTGTGAACCAAAGAAGTTATTTCAAGTATGTATAAACCACCACCACGATTAACATTGCCAATCACCGTCCCCGAGCTCAAATCCTGAAATTCACAAATATCATAGTTAAATTGGGAAGCACAACCCAAATCTGTAGATAATTTACTGACCGAAAGTAGATTGCAAACCAAATTTGGGACATAAAGAACATTAGATAAAGTGGTATGGTTGTTAATCTGAATTGAGCCACTACCTATAATAGAAGAAAGTGAACCATCGATTGTTCGAATACTACATGAAGAATTTGTCTTTGTAAAATTTTTAAAGAGGATGAAATCACCAGTCATGTGGTCACTTTCTCCTGAATCAACAATCCAAGAAATACAACCCTTAGAGAATTGAACAAAGTTAGATCTACCTTCATTCACAACACATGTATGTTTCGACTCAGAAGAGGACTGGATTTGATCGAAGATTTCCTTGAGTTCTTTCAGCTGATGACAATTAAACGAACTGCTACCAGTGTTGATTACTACAATATTCCCGTGAGAATCACGCTGGGAGGATGATTTGGAAGGTTTTCAGTCAGCATGACGACTATAAAGTTTCCAACACTTTTCCCGAACATGGCTGACTCTCTTACAGTGGTCGCACCAATGACGACCTTTCTTTAAACGAGCATCACTTGTCGAGTGAGTAACTAGCGTTGAACTGTCAATGACAGCATAATGAAGCGTCAATGAACGACGGGTTTCTTCACGATGGACTTCGGCAAACACTTCACGGAGGGATGGAAGAGGTTTAATGCAAAAAAATTTACCACAGACGTCATTGAGAATAATTGTTAGCCTGGACAGGAACTGAAACATCTGACGTTTCTCGAGCAACCATTTGAAAAGTTTTACATCCGCAACGCAGTACCAGTCGTGGGATTCATAGAGATCTAATTGTTGCCACAGGCGAGACAACTGAGTAAAGTATTGTGTAACACTCATATCGCCTTGTTTGAAATCACTAATATGATATTTGATTCCAAACAAGGCAACTAAATTATCAAGATTAGAATAGGTTTCATGGGCAGCAGTTCATATTTTGGCAGCAGTCGTATTTAGCAGAATTTTTTTAACAATTTCTACTGTCATGGAGTTGAGGAGCTAGGACATGATAATTATATTTTCGATTAACTATGTTTCATATTGAGGATCAGACGGGTCTGGAATCGGCATATTTGCCGAGAGATACTACTGTTTCTGGCGACCAGTGATATATAGACGAACTGATTGAGACCAGGGAAGATAGTTATCACCATTCAAGCGATGACATGTGATGGAAGAGGAGTCTGCATCGGTGGTGATCGAGTGAGCGACGAAGGTGCCTACTTCCAGAGGAACTTAGGATGAACCATTCTCGGCTAAAAATAAAGAAAAAAATGGATTTTTTTAATAATTTTTATTAATAAATTTATGAATTATGTGATAAAATATTAATTAGTATTATTATATAAAATATTTTAATACTTTTAATTAGATTGATAGTATTTGATTAATTAATAATTTTAATTCAATCGAGTGTATTATTTTTTATTAATTTGAGGTAAGTATCAGTGATGTATCTATAAATATTTTTCAGGGTGGACACATATATATTAATAACAAAAAAAAATTCATATGGGGCAAGTACAAATAAAATTTCAGGGTGGTCACCTTCAGTAAAATGAATAATTAATATAAAGAAATTTGGATTTCATGGCGGGCACGTGCCCACCCTAGACACTACATACATCCGCCACTAGTAAGTACAATGTAATATATGTTCAAAGATAACCAACTCTCAACTATTTGACATTAAACACTTATATCCTTAACATTTTTTGTGCTCGAGCTAGAGACCTCAATAAATAACAATAATTTTATTATCATCGTGGTTGCTTGGTTCATTTCAATCCAGTATATTATGTATATATACAGGGCCGTGGCAGGGTTTTCGGGGGCCCTGTACAAATTTGTATAAAGGGGTCTCTATTTTCTAGATATATTCGATTTCGGGGAAATAATAGTGGCGTTTTCTTGACAAACGCCGCAATAAATTCATCTATAATGGCGTTTTATCAATAAAGCCGCAATAATAATGGCGTTTTTTTTAAAAAAACGTCGCAATAGGTCTATCTATAGTGACATTTATTGGTAAAACGCCACTATATATGTTTTTTAGGCCCCATCTTTTGGGAGGCCTGCGCGGTCGCGCAGTTTGCGTTCCCCAGCCACGGCCCTGTATATATACATAGATGTTGTGTAAAAGACAAGTAAAAATGAAAAGATGATATTTTGTAGTTTGTAGAATACGATGCAATGCATATATGGGCGGGCGAAACAGCCAACCCCAGAAGAATGAGTGTAAAAGGAAAAGAAAAGAAAAGAAAAGGGAAAGGGATGGAAGGAGCCCATAAGAAACATGGCAGTAGACAAAGACAAATGGGCTCCACCTTATATTATAGCTGCTTCCTTTCTAGGCCTGTAAATGAACTAAACGTTTAACGAACCGTTCATGAACCGTGCGGCGGGAAGTTCGTTTATGTGCGTTTATTTATTAAATAAACGAACATGAACAAGATTTTTTGTTCGTTTAATTAAATGAACAAACATGAACATAGGTATCGTTCGTTCATTTACGTTCGTGAACGTTCGGTTATGTTCGTTTGGTTATGTTCGTTCGATTATGTTCGTTTATGTTCATTCATTTATGTTTAACACAATCTTCTTAAATCAATTTTGGTGACCAATTTGTAAGTATCTTAAAAATATTAATCTGATATTCTGATGACCAACTCCATAATTAACCCAATTTTATTTGGAGATTAAATCCAATATGTTAACCTGTGAGGCACCTCGCACTTATATTCATTTTTCCCTTTTTTTTCCCAAACCTTATTGTTCACTGGAGAGTGGAGACGATCTCTGAAAGATTCAAAACAAGTTATATTATAGTGCAATATGAAGTTTTACAGGTCTGTTTTCATCTCTTTCTCTGTTTTATTTGACTTAATAGTTGATATGTAAAGTTATTGTGGTATATTCACATCTAAAATTCAAGAAAACATAATACTTCTTTCTAGAAATAGATGAGAAGATAAAGGTAAAAATCGGAAGTATATGGGCATCAGTAAAAAGAAAAATATATAGAATTTGCCAGAAAACAAAACAAAAGTTTCTATGCAATTTCTGAAAAAGAGTGTAATAGCGGAAAATGATTGTTCATATGTAATCATGGAACACTAAGATAAATGTTATAGCGTTAAATTAAAGTCGCGTGAATCATTTAATATCTTTAAAAGATCGATCGAAATATTTGATATCTTCAAACATTTCATCACTACTAATAAGCTCTTACGCTATTTATCACTGTAGATTTGGTTGATTTGCATTGTCGGCTATTTTTCATGAAAGAACAATGGAAGGTAGGGTCTCCAACGTTTATGTTCGTTTATGTTCGTGTTCATTTATGTTCGTGTTCGTTTATGTTCGTGTTCGTTTATGTTCGTTTATTTATTAAATCAACGAACATGAACAAGTTATATTCCTTAATAAACGAGCATGAACAAAAAAAATTTTGTTCGTTTATGTTCGCGTTCGTTTATGTTCGTTTATTTATTAAATGAACGAACATGAACATTCCTTCGTTCGTGTGCGTTCGGTTCGTTTACAGGCCTATTCCTTTCCTTCCTAATAAACTTTAATTAAATAAATAAAAATAAATATTTGAAATATAGCTAATCTTAACTTCATTTGGTGTGATTTTCTAAAATCAATTTTAGCTATATAAAAAAACTTGTTTTCACCATAAAATTAATGTTAAATAGGATAAAAAATGAAGAAAAAAATTATAGTGAAAACGGTGGTTTCAAATTAACTGCAAAAGTTATGATTTATAGTTTTTTCATTTTTAACTTTGCATTTGGAAGCAAATTATAATTTTAATCTTACTAATGCATGGACTCCACTTAATTATGTATTTACATCTTATTTTAATAATTTGATATTAACGTCTTAAAATATAATTTATCACTTAATATTTTATTTTAATTACTTAAAAGTAAATAAAATTCATGGTTTATATATTAAAATATTAATAATGAGTTATTATAAAATATATTTTTATTATAATTATATTTTTTTATTTGTATTTTTTATATTTTTACTATAGTTTAAATTGATACGATAACTTTAATAATATAATATTTTTAAAAATTATTTTCTACATCACTTTTAAAAATCATTTTTCAAAAGTTATGTAAAACTGGTCCTTAGTTGTTAATGTAACAATCAAATTAATAGTTAAAATATATTTAAATATGTTGTGTAAAATTTATTTTTGAAATTAACAATTAAATAGACAATTTAAAACAAATATTTTATAAAATATTATAATATAAAAATAACTTTGTAAAGCTTCAAATACATTGAAAAATAATGATTCGGTTAATACGATAACTTTAATAATACATATAAGTAAAACCCTAACATGTACCTGAGCATAAAGCTGACCTTAGGGCATTAGGCAGACGTGTCGTAGGGATAAATTAGGTGAAAGCGAGGACTGGTTTTTGTTATTGTTGGTTAGGTGGCGTTCGTTGGGATTATTTATGATAAGCTCTGGTAGTAGCAAGTATTACAACAACAACAACAACAAAACCCAATTCCCATATGTATGGGGTAAGGGGGAGGTAGGGTAGTAGGCTACCCCCAACGCCAGGTTGAGAGTAACTTCCGTGGAAGACCTCCGGCAGTCAGAAAATTAAAAATTTAGATAAAATGCAATGCATGTATAAATAAATACATAAATACATAGCTAAACAGTATTCATATGCAGTCATTAAAATCATATGTGCGTCTGTAACAGGAATTAATCCCTGCATAATTATCCCTGCGAAAGAATCTCTGCATATAGACATAAACATAAGATAAGATCCGGCTAAATTTAAAAGAGGAAACATGAAGAGAATGATACACAGAAGTCAACGTTAGCAAGCTCAGTTCTAATCCTTCATAAATACCAATAACAGAAACGTATAAAAAGTATAAGTCATGGAAAATACTACAAAGACATTAAAAGAAGACAGATATGATACACCCTATAGATGTGACCCACACTACTCCACTACCCTAGTCTTTAGCCTCCATATTTTCCTATCAGAGGTCATGTCTTCGGTAAGGGCTAAATCCCTCAAATCAGATCTCAAGCAGTCTTCCCACTTTCGCCTTGGTCGTCCTTTCCTTCTGGCACCGTCGACTGTAATCGACTCTACCCTCCTTACCGCATCCGACGGTAGTCGCCTAAGGACATGCCCAAACCACCGTAGTCTTCCCTCCCTCAATTTTTCGGAAACAGACACCACCCCCAAGGACATCCTAATAGCAGAGTTTGTCGTCATATCCCTCATAGTCTTACCACATGTCCATCGAAGCATTCTCATTTCTGCGGCCTCAATCCTCCTTACGTGATCCTTCTTGGTTGCCCAACATTCTGATCCATACAACAGCGCTGGTCTTATTGCCATTCTATAGAATTTTCCCTTAAGTTTTAGAGGGACCTTCTTGTCACACAGAACTCCAGTAGCGGCCCTCCACTTTAGCCATCCCGCCTTTATACGGTGTGTAACGTCATCATCTACACCCCCATCTTTATGTATCATAGACCCTAGGTACTTGAAACAATCCTTTGAGGGGAGAACGTGTCCTTCTATGCATACTTCTACATCTTCATCGTTTTGGTTCTCATTGAAGTTTGAACATAAATACTCTGTCTTTTCAATATTGATCCTTAAACCTTTTTCTTCCAAAGCAGTCTTCCAGGTAGCCAGTCTACTATTCAACTCAGATTTTGTTTCAGCAACTAAGACAATGTCGTCAGCGAAAAGCATACACCATGGTACACCGTCTGGTGTCGCACAATAGATGTCGTCCATGATCAAGGCGAAGATGTAAGGGCTAAGAGCCGACCCCTGGTGGAGTCCGATTTCCACCGGGAATGCCTCGGTGTCGCCAACTGTAGTCCTGACGTAAGTAGTAGATCTACAGTACATATCACGAATCGCCCGGATATAAACAGTTGGGATCCGTCTCGTTTCCAAAGTCTTCCAGATCGTATCGCGGGGAACACTATCATAAGCCTTCTCAAGGTCAATGAACGCCATGTGAAGATCTCTAGACTTTTCCCTATATTTCTCCATAAGCCGTCGAAGTAGATGAATCGCCTCCGTGGTAGACCTGCCTGGCATAAAGCCAAATTGGTTTTCCGAAACCCTAGTAACTTGTCTCAACCTAGCCTCTATCACCCTTTCCCATAGCTTCATGGTATGGCTGAGGAGTTTAATACCTCTGTAGTTACCACAACGTTGGGGATCTCCTTTATTTTTATAGATTGGTATCACCGTAGACTCTCTCCACTCCTCTGGCATCTTGGCAGTCTCTAGAATAATATTAAAGATGTTGGTCAACCACTTAACTCCCTCTTCTCCTAGGGCCAACCACACAGTGATAGGAATTTGATCAGGACCGACAGCTTTGTCCCTTCCCATCTTTCTAAGAGCCATTTTGACTTCCTCAAACCCAATCCTACTTGTAGGGCAGTCATTGGCCGTAGTATGATAGTCGGTTAACCCATCAGCGATACTATCTCTATATGGAGAGGCACCGTCATTAAATAAGCTAAAGAAGTAACTACCCCAAACCCTCTTAATATCGTGATCTTTCTCTAAAAGAACACCATTGTTGTCCTTAATAAACCTAATGTTACCTAGATCCTTTTTCCTAATCTCCCTAGATTTTGCAAGTCTGAAGATGCCATTTTGTCCTTCCTTGGTGTCTAATCTCTTGTACATTTCCTCGTATGCCTTATCCTTTGCTTTAGCTACCGTTTTCTTGGCTTCCCGCTTTGCCTCCTGGTATCTTTGTTTAGCTCTCGACCTTTCTTCGTCGTCATTGCATTGTAGAAACTCCTTGAAGCAAGTTTGTTTTGTCTTCACCTTAGTTTGGACTTCGTCGTTCCACCACCACGATTCTTTATGTTCCTTGGCCTTCCCCGTCGACAACCCAAGGGTATTTTTGCCAACATCTCTGATGGAATTTGCCATATTTTTCCATAACATATCTGCATTTTTTGAGTTTGTAGTTTCAAAACTAATATTAGACAAAACCTTACTCCTAAAGTCATCAGTTGTCGCTCCATGTAAATTCTTCCAGAGGATCCTAGGTTTACCAAGTTTAGCCCTCCTATGAGTGCTCCGCCCGTGGGGTACGCGATACACCAAAACCAACAATTTGTGTTGTGATGCACATGCCTCTTCAGGGAAAACCTTACAGTCAATGCAAGCCCATCGTTCCTGATTTCTAATCAAGATGTAGTCGATTTGGGTACAATGTCCCCCGCTATGAAACGTAATCAAGTTCGCATCTCTCTTATTAAAGAAGGAGTTAGTGATCACCAAATCGTGAGCAGTAGCAAAATCAAGCAACGTACGCCCCCCATCGTTCCTGCTACCATAACCGAAACCCCCATGAACACCGTCATACCCGTCGGTTGCACTTCCTATATGGCCATTGAAGTCTCCCCCTATGAAAACTCTTTGGTCCTCCGGAATGCTCCTAAGTATATCATCTAACTGATAAATCGGATTTCAATGGGCTGTTGAGTTTGTAGTTACCTACTTAACCAGGCCCGCCTCATTAGTTCTGGAAGTGCTCTAAACCCATTTTTATGTAGCAATACGGCATTAGATGGCGCAGTGGTGAGGTGGAATTGTTTCTTAGAACGCTCGTAGCTGAGAGATTCCATTTTATAATTTGCATTAATTTGGTCAAAGGCATGTCCTTGCACTTCTAATATCGGTATATCTCAACTCATACTGGTTAAAGAAAATATTATTTTTAAAAATTTTGGATTCAAACAATTGTTCTTATAAGTGTGTGAATTGACAATGGCTAAAATATATTACGAACATATACTAACTTGCAAAAACCTTGGAATATTAAAAAAAATTACAATAATTGAGATACCTAAACAATTAGATTTTGGTAGGTAAAGTGAAAATTGAAAGGATTACAAATTAAAGGAGTACAAAAAATAAAATATATATATATATATATTATTATTATTATTTATAGATAGGGTTAATAAAGTTTAAATGAGAAAAATTAAATTAAATTTTCAAAACATATATATTTTAAAATAACTCATCTCTTTTAAATTAAAATGATTTGTTTCATGCATAAAAATGGAAAATGAGTTTTCACTAAATAGGTTCAATTTTATTTTATTTTTAATTTTCGTTCACTCTCATTTTTCCACCTAACCAACTAAAGTCTTAACTTGTGATATTATACTAATTTACAATGTTTGGAAACATTGCCCCACATCTGTGAAAGAATCTAAAATGGCATGAAGCATAAGTACTTTCTAAAGTTTTTCATTCCACCTTTTGTTGTCGTACGGCTCTCAGATGGTTTACGAGATGACGATGGACCTTGGTCGGTTCGCTCCACTTTGGCACGTTTTGCGACCTTGTTGTTCGGGTCTCTACTACATGAAGCTGACATATGTGCAGTTTTGAAGGATTCATCATCGCTGCATGAGTTGCTTCCCTCGATACTGACTAAAGATCCTGCAAATAGAATCAAAGAGGTCAATGGGTAAAATACCCCTTTGAATTTGATAAACATCCTATTGTTTGTCGCAAACCTAAAGTTGCAGGGATCATGAGGAACTCGTCTGTCTTGTTGGCTGCAAAGACATTAAGCTTCTTAGCCGAATCATTCTGTTCGAAAATCGGTTCCTCGAGTTCTTTCAAGATAGCTAGTGAATCAAAACATTCATCGGATGAAATGCTAATGGCGGCGCTAGAATTTTCTGAACTCGAAAGAGGTGATGTTGGGTTATCAAGGTCCCTCAGTTCCAGATAGTCACCACCTGCGAAGAAATCAACATAACCTCTAGATAATAAGTCCATTGCAAACACTTTCTCTCCTTGATTCTCGGGAAATGGAAGTCTCTCCGATGTTTCTTTAGCGTCATGGTCGTTCACCTGCAACTAATGGCTAAAACATCAAAGACGCAAATTAAACATCACGCAAAACAACATGTGATTGTGAATGAATTGCCATTGGATTTCCTATGTCTACTTGCCCACTGGTATATTGTTAACATTGATCTTTCATAACAGTTCTAATAATAGAAAACCCAAAACACACAAGTACTTGCAATGCAAAGATGCAGATAATGACATACCTCAGGGGTTCTTGTACTGCTGTTACAATCCAGATCAAGGGAAGAAGTGAAATGGTTCCCTGTTCCATTGTCAACTATCTCGTGGCTGGGAACAAGATTAACTCGGCACAAGTAGCTAGTTTCCTACATATAACCCAACCAAACTGGTTAAAAACTAGCAGGTTCAGTTGAAATTGAAATACAACAAATATGTAAACAACATCGTCTTTTAAGTTTAGAAGATATACCTTTTTCTCATTGTCATCGCGCAGCCTCTTCATAGTTACGTTGAACATCTCCATCACCCAGTCAGTTTTACGCCGATGAGGGACTTGACCGTCGAAGTATTCCAGAGTTGTTCTCCAACCAATAATATCTGAGTTTGAAAAAACTTCACAAGCCTCCTCTTTGGTCTTCCAGGCACCACTTTCCATATCGATTTTATCCTTTGAGCTAATCAAGAACCAAACAGCTTCTGCATGTAGCGAGCAAGTGCAATAAGCTTTTAAGAAACTTTCCGACAACTGACCATCATCACCAGGTTATACAAGAAATAAGGTTTGAACTTCAGATAAGTTGAAGGCCCTGACCAGGTAAATTTTGTGGGTCATGTCCGTAAGGATTTACATAATCAATAACATTGATTGGTAGAGGAGATCCACTAGTCAATTTATCTAAAGAGATAAAGAGCTCGTCCATGTCGGAGCAGTTGAAACTAATACTCGCTGGCGGAGGATCTACCGGCGTGGCCATGGTCTTCTGTTTAAATTCAAAAAAAAAAGATGACCAAATTCTTTCTGTTTTTCGCCAGTTTGATCTAAACTTCGATACTTTACAAATAAAATGGAAGAAAGAAACCGAGTAACACGATTAACCAAGAAAAGGGGGAAAACCGGAAAGCATACCTCAAGTCCAGTGGAATTGACCCGTTGAAATTCAATCGCACAATCTGTTAAAAAAAATCAAAATTTACAGAAACCGATAAGCAACAGGGTACGATCATTTGTTTCTGTTCAGTTTCAAAGTAAGTGAAACAACAGCAACAATCGTCTTTGGGTTCCGATTGACTTTGGTTGACCTTAAAGTTTTAATGTTAAAAAACATAACAAAACCCCCCACTTCCTATACTTACTTCTTTATTTGTCTTTCCGATCAACCAAACATACGATATCTTCTTTATTTGTTTTTCCGATCAACCAAACGTACGATATCTTCTTTATTTGTTTTTTCCGATCAACCAAACTGTCAATGTCTCAGCTCATTAGTCATTACATTAATATATAGACAACAAAAAGAAAGAACTTTGTAATAAGTTAAAGAAACAGGAAATGATGTCAGGAAATTAAAACAAATTCTAACCGGAAATATCGGAAGAAGCCGCCACCGGAGAGTGAGAGCGCGCGCGCGCCTTCTTCGTTTCCTTGGTGACCACTCTATATTTCGTAGTATCAATGAGTCCTGATGCTGTATATAAAGAGATGGGAATTGGAAACTAACCCTGGTTAAGTAATTCAAATTTTATTGGATGCAATGTTATTATTTTCCTATTCTCAACTGGCTTTGTCTTTTGTACTTTATTTTGGGTTTGTAAGAAATTTCCTTGTCATAATTCCAATTTTAATTTCTCTAAAAAACTGGGGTGGAAAATTAATTTATTTTAAAAATATCCTTGTAGATAAGCTAAGGGTTAAATATTTTAATATTAATTTTATATTATTTATGATATTTAAAAATATTGAATATAATATAATCAATAGATTTTATTTTATTAACATAATAATTTTATATAATATAATCAATAGATTTTATTTTATTAAAAATTAATTTTATTTTATTACCCTATCTGAATGACTCGTTTGCCACCTCTACAAACAAGCAATGTAATTAAAGAATTTAAGAAGGGTAATTGCGGCCTTTTGAAAAAAAGATTAAGGAAAACAATGAATAATATATTATGAGTTTTTCTTTGTAATAATGAGTATATTAGTAGTTAATTAAACCATTTGTTTTTGCATTGTAAATATTAGACGATGTAAAATTTAACCTATGGCATGTCCCATATCAATTTTCTCATTTGAGTTGATCACAAATAGCTATATCGAAAATAATGTGAGGTTAGTGTTTTTTTTTCTCCGTTCGAGAGAAAAGGATTATAGTCGAGATAGATGTATGATCTTATATTAAGAGTCTAAAATTTTAGGAGAAAACAAACTTATTATAAATAAATTATAAATTGAAAATATAAAAAAAGTATAATTTATTTTCTTAAGGAATGAATGCCTCCATCCGCCCTCATTCGATTCATCCCTATTTCCTTTTTATGCCAGAGCTTTTGAAACAAAATGAAAAGGATTCAAAAATAAGATAAATTATATGTTTAATATATAAATTATTACTTTTGTTTCTTTTGTGTACTTAATTTTTTGAAACTACTACTAACATTTAGTTTAGGTTTCATTTTGGTACCTTATCATTAAAAACTTAAGAGAATTTTTGATGTGATATTTTTTCAATGGCTATGTGGCATTACCTTATAATGAAACATCAACATCACCGTTAAGTTTTTAACGACGGGTATCGAAATGAAACATAAACTATATCAGGTGTGATTTTGGAAAAAAAATAAAGCTAAAGTACCAAAACATAATAAAAGTAATAGTTTTAGTATTAAACGTGTAGTTTACCCAAAAATATACCAATAGAAAACATCTTTGCGCAAAATAATAATAGTGTAAAAACCCAAGAAAATACTCATCTAAATGAAAGCCCACAACACAAAAAACCTATACCGAAGGATCAGTGTTGTACCTTGAAGAAAAAGAATCAGAATGTTTCTTGAACAGTTAGATGCTTTAGCCCATTTGGTGTTATAGACTTGTACTGATATTGTATAGCTAAAATTACATTTTTTTATGTGCAAAAAGACCAAAGTGTAATTTTTATAATGTGCTTAGTTGTTGGATGCATGAATCTTGTTCGGTTTAAGGCAGGTTCCCAACGTTACTCCCCGTCTTTCCATTCACTTTAGGCTGCATATCCCTTCTCGCTCTAACCTGTAACACTCATATCAGCTGTGTGATTCTCACTTGTCTGAATATTTCTTTATTAAATTTCCTGCTTTATTATTTTCGTAAATTTCCTAAAATTTTCATTACCAATTCCAATGATCAATGTTTTTTTTTTTGAATGAGATTGGAAAACAGCACTAGACTAAGGTCGTCTAGTCGAAACAATCAGTTGGGCCTTCTACATCTCTACGCAGCAAATTAAGCAGAAATAAAGGTGGCTCTTCATGGCAAGATAGCACGAAAGAGGAGCGGGGAGTATACCTTGCCAAGGCATCGGCAGCAAAGTTGGCTTCGTGTGGAGTCCAAACGAAATCAACAGTCCAAGCACGGTTTTGCAACAACTTGATGGTTCTAACCAGGGGAATGAAATTCTGGGTAGTAGCTGAAGAAAAGACAACAGTCCAATGATCAGTGCTTTAATTGATAATATAGTTTTTTTCTTCTGTTCACGTTATTTTTTTGGTCGGTTATATTTGAATTAGGATAAATTTAAGAGAAAATCGCCTCAGTGACCAAAAATGCCTTATAATATACGATTTTAACCAACTTTTTTTGGATTTGCCAAAATGACCAACAAAATCGCAACGCGAAATAAAAATCGCAACGCGATCCCCAGAATCGCAAATCAGTTTCCAAAATCGCAACGCGATTCTTGAAAATCGCAATGCGATAGTACAAATTCGTATTGCGATTTTCCAAAATCGCAACGCGAATATGAAAATCGCAACGCGAACACATAAATCGCAACGCGTATCCGTAAATCGCAACGTGTATCCGTAAATCGCAACGCGTATGGGTAAATCGCAATGCGTATCCGTATATCGCAACGCGTATCCGTAAATCGCAACGATAATACATAAAATCGCAACGCGTATCCGTAAATCGCAACGCGATATTTAAAGCGCCATTATAATCGCTACGCGTATTTTATTTTCAAATTACAAAAACGAATATTAAGACAAAATCCCGTAATCGCAACTCATAACCTAAAATCACAACTCAGTCCCATCTCCATCTCTCACTCTCTACGGCGAAGAAATCCGTCCCCATCTCCGAAGATTTCCATCCCCATCTCCGGCGAAATCCCTCACAACCATTCACGGTCAGAAATCCCTCACAATATTCAGAAATGGAAAATCAACCTCCGAGGGTTAGTTTTTTTAATTATTTTTATTTTGAAATGTTTGCATTATTGTAGGTTTTTCATATTGAAACTGATGATAAGTTTACTGGTCATTTCAATAATAGATTAACCATTTCACTTAGATTTCATTTCGCGTTACGATTCTGTCGTTGCGATTTTCATTTCGCGTTGCTATTCTCTCGTTGCGATTTTCAAGTTAGTATTTGTCTTTGTCTTTGTTCTGTCTTTTGGTTGAAGTAATGCAATCCATTCAAGTTTCAATTTGCAGAAGAGTCGCAACGAGATAAATGAAAATCGCAACGAGAGAATGACTGTCGCAACGAGAGAAATGAAAATCGCAACGAGAGAATCGCAACGCGAAATGAAAATCGCAACGAGAGAATCGCAACGCGAAACCAAAAGATCTTTGTCAATCATACACCACGTACAGTTTTTGTCAATCATACACCTTGTTTCGAAACGATCTTTGCTTGATTTGTTAACTTTTAGTTGATAGCCATCTTCCACACATTTCGTATATAAAGCTATCTTCAAGTCTTCCTTTGTATCAAAACAATCATCTTTCTTGATACGAATAACTTTTGTGTAACAATCAACTGCTTTCTTTATCAACTCTTCTTCCGGTATCTGAAGTAATTCTGGCATATTCCAGTTATACGCCCGTGGCATTTTCTTTTCTTCGGGGACTTTTTCTTCATCTTTTTCTTCTTCAGGATTATATGAATTACAGAATGGATGTTCAACATGTTCATTCACAGTCGTAACTTCCTCCTCATTATCATCAACAATACATTCTTCGGCAACGGCTGTTTCATCATCAAAATTCGGGTATTGACCAATATCAATATCATTACACGCATGGTATGTTTCTTCTTCTGAAACATCATCAAAATCCGTGTATTGACCAATATCAAAGTCCGGATATTGACCAAGACCAAATTTCGAATACTGACTAGTACTCACAATTTTTTCTGTTGGCTCATCATCGTCTAACTGGTCAATACGAAAACCGGAATTTGGTGCTGAAAGTTGATTGGGATTTGGATTAGAGAAAGGTTGTGGGTTTTGAGAAAAACTTAGTTGATTACTACCCGCTACTGACCCAACAATACTACTTCTAGGTTCAACAACATACAATGTAACATCATCTTGTGAAACACTAATGTAAGCAATGAATCGTTCAACATCTTCATTGTCGGTTAACAAATAAACTTTACCATTTCTCTGATAAGATAGCCTAAATCCACTTAGGGGCTCTAAATTCAATTTATTTGAAACACGTAGCATTAGAGTTTCATAAGTTAACTTTTGTAAAGACAATTTTAGTTGAAGATTCATGGGTAAAGGCATATATTGTAAAACACCATGAACATTATCCCATGACCCTCCAAAACACAAATCTATCCAAACATGATCAACATTAGATGATTTCATGGTTGTAAATTAATTTACTAAACAGACGAGCAGCGAAACTAAAACCTGTTGCCGGATTGGGAAGGATGTCGTTGGATATAGGAACGGATGTCGCCGGAGAGAGTGATAGATGGAGATGGAATGAGTTGCGATTTAGGGATTTAGTTTATGATTTCAGTGTTATATACCCAAAATTTCAGTGTTGTGATTTACAGATTCTCGTTGCGATTTACGGATTATCGTTGCGATTTACAGATTCTCGTTGCGATTTACGGATTATCGTTGCGATTTACGGATACGCGTTGCGATATACGGATACGCATTGCGATTTACCCATACGCGTTGCGATTTACGGATACGCGTTGCGATTTATGTGTTCGCGTTGCGATTTTAATATTCGCGTTGCGATTTTGGAAAATTGCAATGCGAATTTGTACTATCGCATTGCGATTTTCAAGAATCGCGTTGCGATTTTGGAAACTGATTTGCGATTCTGGGGATCGCGTTGCGATTTTTATTTCGCGTTGCGATTTTGTTGGTCATTTTGGCAAATCCAAAAAAAGTTGGTTAAAATCGTATATTATAACTTTTTTTTGGTCACTGAGGCGATTTTCTCTAAATTTAATTGTTTACGGTAATCTTTATTTATATTTTTTCAAAATTTAAATATAAAATAAGTAATCAAATTATAACATTTTTTACGAATATGTGCATAAATTATTTTTTGAATGATCCTAGTGCGTAACATTACAAATGTTACTACTTTAAGTGTCTGGGCTGTCAACGACATTAATTTTTTTCGTTGAGTGACACATGTCACAATCTGATAATTATATTTTAAAAAAATAGATTTTGAAATAACCCCGAGGCTTTGAAAATCTTCATTTCAACCCCTAAACCCAAACCGCCCACCACCCTTTGTCGACGACGAAGGCACACCTAACCTCACCTCCCCCGACGACCAAAAACCCTATGAAATCATGAATGATCGACGTTTTATACACCGTGAACCCTTTGATGAAATCGTGATCCCACGCGATTTTAACGGTCAATCGACAACAACTACGACGACGTATGACTAGGAGGACGACATGAACTACATCGTGTCATGTTAGGGTTAGAATTTTGGGTTTATTTAATCTAAGAGAAATTATGATTTTTTTTATAAATAAAATAAATTTTTTAAATTTTTTTTTTTAAAAATAAAAATTATCATATTATAAAACGTGTAAATTAATGGAGGAAATTAAGATAACTCACAACCTAACCACCTAAAATGATAATGTTTGTAATGTTAAACATCAGGATCATTTAAAAATTAGTTTAAGCACCTATTCGTAAAAAAAAGTTATAGTTTGAACGGCTGATTCCACGAGATAATGTTCTCGATTTTTTTTTCACAAGATAATGCTTTGGACATATTATTTGCTGAGATAGGGTTAATTCTACAGTGACCAAAGATGCACGCCCAACGACCAAAGAGGTCGCCATGCACGCCCAACGACCAAGGAGGTCGCCATGCACTCGGGGAGACCAAGGAGCGGGAGCTGCATGGTGTGCATGGGGGGGAGATCGGTGCATGCACGCATGGGGGGAGATCGGTGCATGCACGCATGGGGGGAGATCGGTGCATGCATGGGGAGATCGTGCATGCTCGGGGAGATCGGTGCATGCATGGGGAGATCGTGCATGCATGGGGAGATCGGTGACCAAAGTGTGTAGGCCGCCATGGAGTCCCGGCGACATGGTAGGTCGCCATGGAGTCCCGGCGACCAAGCTGTGGAGTCTTGCACCACGCCCAAACTTTAACCCTATCCCTCATGCATGCGTTGCATCCATAGTTGGGAGATTCCTGCATCGCGACCAAGCTTTAACCCTATCACTCATGCATACGTTGCATCCATAGCTGGGAGATTCCTGCATCCGTAGCTGCATGCGTTGCATCCATAGCTGCATGATTGCAGCGTTAATTTAGCTGCTAAATGCAGCAAATATTGTTGCTCAATTGAAGACTTTCAATGCTCAATAGTTATACGATTCAATCCTAATATTATTTTCTTCAATAGTCAAATTTAATGACTCTGTACAACGCTTTTTTGCTTTATATAAATGATATGGGGTTTAGGGTAGAAGCAGAAGCAGAATCAGGGGCATAAACATAAGCACATATAAACTTTGCCGAGAGAAAGAAAAGGAAGAAGAAGAAAATAAGATAAAGGATCAAACATAGTTCGTGAGGTAATTTTTTATTATTTAATTTAGTTTATTATATGAAATTATTAGTTTGTTAGTTTAGGGTTTAGGGTAAAACTAAAATCTAGTTAATTAGTTTGTTAGTATAAATTATTAGTTTGTTAGTTTAAGTTATATATTATATTATATAAAAAATTAGTTAATTAGTTTATTAGTTTAAGTTATTAAATATAAAAAAATATTAATTAATTTGTTAGTGTCTTTAAACGTATATTAGGTTGTTCTTTGAAGTTGAAGTTATATTATAAAAAAAATTAATTAGTGCTTAATTAGTGTGTTATTTTAACTAAGTTATATTATAATAAAGAAATAGTTTATTAGTTTAAGTTATATTATAATATATTATATTATATAAAATTAATTTGTGGGAGTTATTGTTGTTTAAATAAATTAAACGGTTTACACATACAGGAGCATTATTCCACAACATTTGCCCATGTTCAAATTGATTCGAAGAAAGAAACAAAGAAGGAAAAGAAAGGAAAGGAGGAAGACATAAATACGTGAGTAATTTATTATTTTTTGTTGTTGTGTATGTGTAAATTAGTTAGTTAGTAAGTTTATATTAGATTATATAAACTAATTTGTGCGAGATAATTTCTGTTTAAAAAAATATTGTGTTTAAAAATATTTAGTGTTGTTTTAAAAAAATATTTTATTTAATTTATATTGTATGTGTAAATTAGTAAGGAGTAAAAATTAATTGAATGAAATAATCCGGCCAACGCATTATCACGATATTTTGCCTAACAAATTTGTTTGATATTTTTAAAAAATAAAAAATATTATCAAACTAATCATGATTATTAGTAATAATTACTAAATGATTAGTATCAAATCTAAATCATTAAATATTTATAATAAATAATTATTAGTAATCATGACTAAATCATATTATTATTAAATCATTAAATATCAAATCATTAGATTAATAATAATTATTAAATCATTATTAGTAATATTAGTAATCAATCAATTAATCAAGTTAAATAACAAATTTTATTTGATCATTAATATAATAGTATATTATATTATATTTAATGATTTAATGTTTTATGAAATTATCTTATCTAATATTTTAATCTAAATTAATTTATTTTTTTATTTGTAGAGAAAATGAGCAACAATTTTTTCACGATTGTCCATTATAATGGACAGATTATGGAAAATAAGGTCGGAGTAGTTTTTCAGTCTGAAAAACCAATAAATATGATGTTCAAAAAAGACATCACATTTATAGAAATGAAGCATAAGATAGAAAGAAAAATTCGAGCTGCAGTTGATGGTTTGAGGTATAGGTTTATAATATGCCCCAACCCAGTCAGATATGCTGCAGTTTTACTTGAAGAAGATGATGATATTGGAACCATAGTTGGATTACATGAGTCAACCAATATAGCAATTATTGAGTTATTTGTTGATGTGCGTAACATATGTGATGTTCCTGGGTCATCAAGAGGTGTGGCTCAAAATCCATCTGAAATGGCTTTATATAGTCAGTTTGAGGAGCTGACATACAGGTTCCCGAACAGTTTTATGGCACTATTGGAAAGTGTAAATGAAGTCGGGGGGACATCTGCAACAGCAGAGTATGAGACGAGAAACATACCGGAATTGGTTGTTGATATTGACGCTGAAAATCGATTGGGAGAAATTCACGATGATTCAAGCGAAGATAAAGAAATCGAAGAACCCGTTTTGGGCGACGACGATAATATTTTTGGTGGAGGTGCAATTGATGAAGTTCCGGCACCGTATGAAGCTACTCCTCACATGTACGAGATAGACTATGATGCGATGAGGGCACCTGAATTCCCAAACATGCCGCATTTACCTCCGTACCAAATGACTGAATCATTCGATAATTCTGGTGAATTTTCAGTTGGGGTACAATTCAGAGGAAAAAATGAAGCTACGCTGGCGATTAAAGTGTACTGCATCAAATGCCATGTTGATGTCCATGTTGATGTCCATGTTGATGTCCATGTTGCAGAGTCCAACCATAAAACCCTATACGCGAAGTATGTAAAATATGGCCCAGAGTGCAAGTGGAAGATCAGAGTGTCAAAAAATCAAAGGCACGATGTTTGGGTCATCACGAGGTACAATGGTCCGCACACATGTTTACGAAACTCCATCGAACAAGACCACCGACTATTGGACTCCGATGTAATATGTGAATACGTGAAGGCGATGGTTGAAAAGGATCCAAGGATATCTTGTTCAGTGTTAGCTGCATCTATTCGAAGCCAATTTGGATATCAAGTAAAATATGGCAAGGTGTGGAATGCGAAGATGAAGGCAATGAAGCTGACGTATGGAGATTGGGATACATCGTACAATGAGCTACCACATTTGCTACAAGTAATTAAGCGATTTATCCCAGGAACCATAGTGAAGTCTCAAACCATATCGTTATATGACGAAGAATGTCAACTTCTGCGAGGGAAGAAAATATTTCATAGACTATTTTGGGCATTTAAGGCATGTATTGAAGGATTTTCATTTTGCAAACGTATGATCCAAGTAGATGGTACGTGGATGTATGGTCAATATAGGCATGTACTTTTGATGGCAGTTGCTCAAGATGGTGAGCGAAATATCTTCCCAATTACATTCGCCATTGTTGAGGAAGAGACAACAGAGGCTTGGGATTTCTTTCTGACCAATCTACGTCAATATGTCGTTCGTGAAGATGGAGTTTGCTTGATATCCGATAGAGGAACGGGTATTTTGGCGGTAATTGAACGACCAAGAAGTCGTTGGATACCTCCGTATGCATATCTGACATTTTGAATCCGTCATATTAGCAAGAATAGTATCGACCAGTTTCATAACGCACATATTCGTAGCGAGATAGTCAGCATGGGTAAGTTTTATTTACAATATTTGTGCATTTTTATGTGGTTTTTTTAATTGCGGTTTAACAAAATATATTATGGAACAGGATACAAACTACGTCGACCAAATTTTGACAAGAGATTGGAGAATTTGAATGTATTTTACGATGATCAGCGTGTTTGGAAGTGGGCTTCAAAAATACCGCGGGAAAAATGGTCGCAAGCATACGATGAAGGTCAGAGATATGGACATATGACCACAAACCTTGCTGAGGCCATTAATTCGGTACTAAAATGTACACGCCATCTCCCAATAGCGAGTGTGGTGAAAGACACGTACTTTAGATTGGCTAAAGTTTGGTCGGACAAAGGTACGGAAATTGAGAGTCTCATAAATAGAGGTCAAACTTGGGCTCCTACAGTGGTGGAATCAATGGAAGCAAATGAGCGATTGGCAATATCAATGGTTGTTCATAATTTCGACCGAGTTGGTCATACTTTTGTCGTGTCGTGCATACGTCGTAACGTCGGAGGAGAAGACCAAACATTTAGAGTTGATTTATGAAACAAATGGTGTGATTGTGGTCGTTTTCAGGCATGGAAATATCCATGTGCTCATGCAGTCGCTGGATGTATGTATACTGGTGTAAGCGCATACACTTATGTTGATGAATGCTTCCACCTACGTAGGATATTAAACAGATATGCGTTCAGACAGATCCCGAATGAATCATATTGGCCCAAAAAAAATCATGATGAATGGCTACCAAATCCAATGCTTCGCAGAAGTTCGAAGGGTCGACCTGAGTCCACTCGAATTCATACCAGTATGGATTTCCATGCTAGAGAGAGAGGTCAAGCAAAGAGATGCGGATTATGTAAGGGTGAAGGCCATTCAAAAAACAATTGTCCTAATTTACCAAGATATAGGCCTCATAATTAGTAATCATATATGTATTTCTATGTATTTATCTGGATTATGTGTGGTTCAATTAACGCCATTTTCGTTACATGACTAATATTGTCCCGGCATACATACCAGAGTTTGTACAGTCTGAGGCACCCATCTATTATTAATATTTAATGATTTGATAATAATGATTAGTAATAATGAAATTATTATTAATATTTAATTATTTGATAGTAATGATTAGTAATTATTAATAATAATGAAATTATAATAATAATGATTTACTAATAGGGTGATAAATTATTATATCTTCACATTTAAGTTGAAATTATGTAATTTTTGTCGATAAAATATTCGACCGGAGTTTTTAAATAGAATGACCTAATTGATATGACATTTATATTTCGAGGACTTGAATAGATTTGAATGGATGTGTGGTTCAATTAACCATAAAAATGTTTTGATAATAATCATTATAATGATTTAATAATGAATTTAATAATGAATTTAATATTTAATGATTTAGTAATGATATGATAATAATCATTATAATAATGATTTGATAATAATCATTATAATAATGATTTAGTAATAATCATAATAATAATGATTTAATAATGATTTAAATATTTAATGATTTGATGATTTAGTAATGATTTTATAATAATCATTATAATAATGATTTAATAATAATCATTATAATAATTATTATAATAATGATTTAATAATAATGATTTGATAGTAATGATTTAGTAATGATTAGTAATAATAAAATTATTATTAATATTTAATGATTTAATATTAATGATTTAGTAATAATTAGTAATAATGAAATTATTATTAATTTTTAATGATTTGATAGTAATGATTAGTAATAATAATTTATTATTAATATTTAATGATTTGATAGTAATGATTTAGTAATGATTAGTAATAATGAAATTATTATTAATATTTAATGATTTGATATTAATGATTTAGTAATGATTAGTAATAATGAAATTATTATTAATATTTAATGATTTGATAGTAATGATTAGTAATTATTAGTAATAATAATTTATTATTAATATTTAATGATTTGATATTAATGATTTAGTAATGATTTGATAGTAATGATTTACGACTTGAACAATGAACAATGTTTTGTTCAATTAACCATATTTTTGTTACATAACTAGTAATGAAATTATAATAATGATTTAGTAATGATTAATAATAATGAAATTATTATTAATATTTAATGATTTGATAGTAATGATTTAGTAATGATTAGTAATAATGAAATTATTATTAATATTTAATGATTTAGTAATGATTTGTTAAGGTTTGAAAAAGCTAGTCTAATTTCAATATTAAATTTGTAACAAATAACAAACTAGTTTACAATTGTTGCCGATGTCGAGGTGTTGTTGAATGATAATGTTGAGGCGAACGTCTGATGCGTTGTGGCCGTTGCGGTTGCTCAGGAGTATGGTACTCATCCTCCTCATTCATTGGGGGCATTTGAACTGACATGTGTTCAAAGTCATACGTCGACGAAAACATGGGAGAGTAGATGGATGCATCAGGTTGCACAAACTCTGGTATGTATGCATCGCCGAACGGTTGTGGTGCGCTATTATCCACATCAGTCATTTCTGCTTCTGGTTGTTGAGATGAACTCCCACTCTCACTTGGTAGAGAGTATTCAGCTTTACCAAATCTTTTTTTAAACCTCAAAAATTGTCGCATCTCTACAATTGTTGTCAAAAATGGCTTTCTATTATCCAAAAAATAAGCAAGGTAAGCCGAAGTCTCAAAATTAAAGTCGTCGTCTTGAATGTCGTCAAGAGTTGGCATGAATGAAGTCCTATTGTTCCAAGCATTAATGTATGTTGCATGCTTCTCAACCCAATTAACATTTTCTTTACGACGACCATCAAATCTGTGCAGCTGGTCATGCGACTCAACCCAATTCACCTGACGACGACCATCTAAGATTTGGAGGAGGTCATGATCCCATGGACTCCGCGGAATAGGTTGGTGGAAGTGGAATTGCCTCAACACTCTATCCCCAAATTGGATCTCAACAAAATAAAAATTGATCAATGGTATAACAGCACACCAATATTGAAACCCATCTAAAATATCGTGCGGTATCAACGCAAGTATTTCTTCATTCATGTATGGTCTCCAATTAAACTGTAAAATTACAAAAAACAATAAAATTTATTTAAATCAAATAATATAGTTAATTTAAATAATAATTAAAAATAACAGATTATGCATACCTTCTTTTTGCCTTAATGTCGATCTTCAGCCTGAACTCTTTAATGTTGTTGTGCACCAACCCCGTGCCTTCAATTTTATGCCTCCATCTGTATATCAATCAAAACAAAAATATGGTCATTTTTATTTTATAATTAATATTTTATATTAAAATAGAAAATCATATTACATTCCGGCAAGAGGAAAGTCAACCGTAGTCCAACTAATCGGTGTCAGAAACGGAAGTCTATGCCAAGCCCATGACTGTAGCAGCAACAAACATCCACCGATTTCTGTTGTATTATTATCATTCACGACTAATGACGCCTTGCACATCTCACGATACAAGAACGCCAATATCGCCGATCCCCAGCTATATTGCCTACTATTCTCAAAATTTCTTAAAAAAAGAAGATACTGAGTGTGAACATAACTACCGGATTTATCCGGCATTAAAATACCCCCAATCAACTGTAATATATATGCTCGTGTTGCATATATAATTTCGTGCTCCGTACTATTTGATTGAAGCTGAAATTCATTCTTCAACCATGACAACCTCACACGCCACCCTTTACACTCTGGTGGTACGGGCGTTTTCCCAAGAAACAAGCTACAAAGTTATGCCACATTATTAAACTCATGTGATATTACCACTGGCATCCCGTTTGTTTGGACCCCGAGTTCCAATGCCACATCCTCCAGAGTTATCGTACATTCGCCACACGGCAAATGAAACGTGTACGTTTTTTGTCTCCAACGCTCAATCAAGGCACTGATCAAACCTGGGACCAACTTGTAATCTCACACAAATGTTACATACCAAAATCCAGCCTCCTGCAAGTTTTCTTCTATCAATCTGTGTGACTTGGGCACTTTATGTAGCCGAAGACGAAGGACTCGCTGCTCGTCCTCCTACAATTAAATAATGCAAAAAATCATCACAATCATCATAAAATAATATTCAAATATTTATTAATTATAATTCATTAAACAAATATTTTATTCACCATTATTCCCAAATGACTTGAAATATGTTCATTGTCAAGTCGCAGCAGTGGAATTTGGTCAGCCATTGGAATGAATCTGTAAAAAAAATAAACATCAGTATTTAAAAAATCATTTAATATAACTAATATAATCTAACTAACTAATTATTTCACAACACAACAAAAAAATTTAATATAATAACTTATAATATATTAAACTAATAAACTAACAAACTAACAAACTAAACTTTTTAAAATATAAGTTAAACGTAAATTTTCCCTTAAACAACTAATAAACTATTCTTTAATATAACTTTAACTATTCTTTAATATAACGTTAACTAATAAACTATTTTTTAATATAACTTAAACTAATAAATAATTTTTAATTATAATTTATTACTAAAAAACTAATTAACTAATTTTTTATATAATATAAATTCAACAAATAAATATAACTTAACTATTTAACTAACACAAACTAATTACATATTTTTTATATATAACTAACGACTAACAAGCTAACTGATTATTTTTATTAATATGTAACTATCAAACATACTAATTAAATAATTTTTTGTTTTACCCTAATTTATAATAATAAACTAATTAACTAATAATTTATAACAATAAACTAATTTAAATAATTATTCTTTTATATAACTTAAATTAATTAACTAATTTTTTTATATAATATAAATTCAACAACCAAAATATAACCATCAAGCAAACTAATTAATTACAATTTTGTTTTACCTTCAACTAACTAACTAATTAACTAAAATGTTGTAAACCCTTAAACCATAAACTAACAATCTAATAATTTAAAATAAAAAACTAATTTAAATAATTAAAAAGCTTACCTCGATGTTGTGCTCTCCCTTTTTATTCTTCCTCTTTTCCCTTGCTCTCTTCTCCCTTTCTTTCTTTTATGTTTCACTCATTAACCCCCATCCAATATATAATACAACCACCCTGTTTGCTTCAGTTATTCACCTTTGCATGGGCCATTCACGTGAGCTGAAGGACTGCAATAAGTGTTGCAATAATGCAGCTGAATTCACGCTGCATGCGAGCAGAGGTTTGCCGAGAGCAGACCACGTGAACACAACTCTTGGCGACCTATCCCATGCCCCGTGCATGGTCCATGCATAGCACCAAAGCAGAGCATCGCCGGGCAAAGCATCACGAGAAACGTTGGACGCCGGGCGTGCATGGCGACCTTATAGGACGCCGGGCGTGCATGGCGACCTATGCTGGTTCGTCTGGATGCTGCCACGTCGTAGGCCTCCCAGAATGCATGGCGACCTACGACCATCACTGTAGAATTTACCTCATTCGAACAATTAATCTGAACACTGCATTATCTCGTGAAATAAAAACTTTGACTGTATTATTTCGTTGATTTCGCCTAGTTTGAACACTTCCTTTTTATTTATTTGATGAAATTATGTAATCGTTTTCTTATATAAATATATTTCCATTATTTAATGATTATTTTTTTTCTTTAATAGTTTTCAAAGAAATGATGATGAATTATCAATATAATTGAAATTTCATAGATATAATTTTTAAAAAGTATTTATTTATTGAAAGTAGACGATATTATTATTATTTTTAAATCTGACTAAATACTTGATGTTAGAAACTTATCAGATGAACTGTCTGATACTCTCGAATCCGGTGGGTCCTCTTCCTTCCAACGACTTGGTCCCACCCTTCCCTTATTTACTACTTTATACGTACCATTACTATTATTTGGTGATCACTTGCTTTCCACTTTCACGCGCCACCCTTTTCTGTCCCGCTTCCCCACGTTTCATCATCACCATCCTGATCCGACAATCTTAATTCCTAGCTGTTATATATTCCTTTGATTAAATCCAGTACTCGCCTGCACTGTATAATTCCCTCCCCCACCCCAACACCAAAAAGGAAAAAAAGCATCAGCGGAGGGCAGGGAGTGTGTTTCCTTGCTTTTCTTTTTCATCGTTCCTTCTCTATTTATTTTTAATTTATTTTTCCAGCGAAGAAAAAGCGTAATCCTCGTGAACCTATCCTTGGTTCTTTCCATCCCACCCCCTATTTCACCTTCACCGCTGTTGGTACTTGGTACAATCAAGAAATGACGTCACATGGAGCGACGTCGACCCCGGCGCCGTTGCCGAGGAGGAAGCCATCTTGGAGGGAGAGAGAGAACAACAGGAGGAGGGAGAGGAGGAGACGAGCTATTGCTGCCAAGATATATACTGGGCTTAGAGCTCAAGGAAATTTCATTTTGCCCAAGCACTGTGATAACAACGAGGTCCTCAAAGCACTTTGTGCCGAGGCTGGTTGGGTCGTTGAAGAAGACGGCACCACTTATCGAAAGGTATCTAATTTACCCATCTCGTACTTCTTTTCATTTTTTACATAATGGTAGATCTGTTCAAACAAGATGGAACTTTTTGTTTTTCGTTCTCTGCTCTCTTTTCTTTGTTCTAATTTAGTTGGATCTTATTCCCATCTTGATTTTACTTTGGCTGTGGTTTCTGGTTTAAATATATTTAAAAAAAAGGTGATCTGCTTTATTTCATTTTGATGTTGCTTATGTTTGCTTGCTTGGAATATTGGAGGAAAATAAAAGATCGCCGTTTATGGAAAGAACAGTTGCTAATTGGACAAAAATCTATTGATCTGTGCTGGAACTGAAACTTCATTAACTGGACTGTTAAGTTTGAACAACTTTTCTTGTCTAGCTGTTTATTGCCATTTTTTGCTGTATAATGTTCTTGAGCCTTGATCATGGATCACTCTATGCTAATAATTTTTTTGGGGGGTTTTAATTGGATTTGTTGTTCAGGGATGTAAGCCACCTCCAATTGATATACCAGGCAGTTCAGCTAAAATTACCCCATATTCTTCCCAGAATCCAAGTCCATTATCTTCTGCATTTCCAAGTCCAATTCCTTCCTGTCAAGTCAGTCCTTCCTCCTCTTCCTTCCCTAGTCCCACTAGAACTGATGCAAATAACCCATCCAGTCTCCTTCCATTCCTTCGAAGCGCCATTCCTTGTTCTCTCCCTCCTCTCAGAATCTCAAACAGCGCCCCTGTGACACCGCCACTATCATCGCCAACCTCAAGATCTCCTAAGCCAATTCCCTACTGGGAGGCCATTGCAAAACAGTCCATGGCTTCTTTTAGCTACCCTTTTTATGCAGTATCTGCTCCAGCCAGTCCAACCCATCGTCAGTTCCATGCCCCAGCCACTATACCCGAATGTGATGAATCTGATACGTCCACAGTTGAATCTGGTCAGTGGATAAGCTTTCAAAAGTTTGCACCTTCTACGTCACAAGTGCCTACATCGCCAACATTTAATCTCGTCAAACCTTTGGCTCCACAAAGTTTGCCCAACAATTTGATCGGGGAGAAAGGGCGAGTTTCAGAGTTTCAGTTTGAGAGTGGACAGGTAAATCCGTGGGAAGGAGAGAGGATTCATGAAGTAGGATTGGATGATCTGGAGCTCACACTTGGAAGCGGGAAGGCTCGGTGTTAAAATGGCTGACAGTCAACTGATGCCATTAAAGTGTGTTACGACAGTGGGAAAAGCCGTTTTGCCTTCCTCATTCTCAGTTCTCAGTCAGATAACGGAGAGAGCATTTTCAGTACTGTTTTTTCATCCACTCAGTGAAATCTGGAAATTATAGAACAAAGGTGGAAGAAAAGTTGCGTGGTCGTCTGTAATGTTTCGTTTCCGGGTCTATTTGAGTCTGTTGATACTCGTATTCCCTGGTTGAATCCTCAGGGAGTCGGATTGTTTTTACAAGCATTAGTTGTGGATACTGTGGCAGAGTTGCTAGCTTAGTCTTCCTTTTAGGCCTTTGTTGTCTTGGGTAAAACCGCGGTGAATGATATTGTTTTAGTGGCTTTGTACTGTTAAAGCCTAATGGTTGTATTGAATCATTTGATCTTGTTGGTAAGCAATTTTTGATATCCAGTTCTGTGATTTCATTCTCTTTACGTGGCGATCACCTAACCAAGAAACAAATGGAATAGTACTACTACTATATTTACTATTTTTCAGCTGATGACCTCCCACCCACAGCCAAGACTGTTCTTTATGCTAGAGTTGGCTGCCTCTACAGTGGGGATGTCCCCACGACAAATCCCACGTTCACTACAACGATAGACGCCAAGCAATAATGAGAGAACATGTTTTAGGTATTGCAAGACCAGTCTCCACTAACTTATTGGAGTTGTCTGGTGTGGTCTTATGTACATCTCTTCACTTGATTGAGCTTCGGACCTTCCACTTTGTTTCCAATCGAAGCTTGGCCCATCAGCCATGTAGCTTTCTGTCATCATCGTATCATTGATCTAATTATCAGTATTTACATAACCAGATATCCTACAATTCAATTCTTCAAATGATGCGGACAGATGGCAAGAGAATAACTCAAAACAAACATGTTAGACATGCTTTCACTCATTGAGTATAAAAGCAGTGGAAAAGAGATAAAGTTATAAATACATCCAGTCATTGCATA
Source organism: Hibiscus syriacus (assembly GCF_006381635.1). Classification (NCBI taxonomy): domain Eukaryota; kingdom Viridiplantae; phylum Streptophyta; class Magnoliopsida; order Malvales; family Malvaceae; genus Hibiscus; species Hibiscus syriacus. Next base: position 76,847 of record NW_024063515.1, read on the forward strand.
TACCGTATGTCCAAATCTGGGAATTGAATGCACTATCGTCAAATTCGTCAGGCCACTGTTGACCACCATGAACCACCACGAATCACCGTCGAACACTTCGAACACTTCGAACTTGACTACACAAAAGCTAGAACCGCCAAAGATCTTCTAAGCACTCAAAACCTCAGTTAAATGGAGTAAATTTCCAAATGCTCTCAAATAAAATGTTTTGAAATGAATGAATTGATGTTTAGGGGCCTAGGCTAGATGTAGGGCCATATCTGGGACTGGATAGGAGAGGCGCATGTCCAGGGCCCAAAATTTTTATTATATTTTATACTTAAAAAATAGTTTTATATCAATTATATAGTCCAATTATTTTTAATACTTATTATTAAGGGTTTAATTTTCTTTAATATTTATCGTTATGGGCTCAATTTTTTTCTAATATGTATTATTAGGGGTCAGCTCTTATAATTTATTTTTTCTAATATTTGTATAAGTCTAATTTTTTGTCAATATTTTTCCTAAAATTTGTTATTAAAGTCCCAATTATTTTCAATAATTATTATTAGGGCCAAATGTTTTCAACATTTTTTTATTAGAGACACACTCAAAATTTAAATTTTTTCTAATATTTATTTGTTATTATGAGTCTAATTTTTTCAGTACTTTTTATTAGTGGCCCAATTATTTTTTGTATTTGTTATTACTCTTAAATTTGTTTCTCATCTTTGTTATTATCGATCTATTTTTTTAAAATTTGTTATTATGGAGTTGCCCTTAAAATTTACTTTTTCAACACTTGTTATTAAGAACAACTACTTAAATAACGGTATGCAACCACAATGATGATCGTCATACAATGATAACAACATCGTCTGAACCGTGATATCCACAATTGTTATGTTCACGCTAGTATGTTATTAAAAATTCACAATCACAATACTTGCAGTGAGTTATATCTGCAATAGTGATAAACAAAACGTGACCGAAGACACAAATATAAATTGTAACTTAAATTTCTGATTAGGGGCTTAATTTTTTTGGTTCGCCCAAGGGCCACCAAAATCTAAAAACCGGGCCTGACTAGATGAGTATTTATAGTTGTGGTTCCCCATCAAAAACCACCCAAAACTACCCTACTACATCCCATCAAAAACCACCCAAAACTACCCTACTACATCCCACGTACATGGAAATGGGAATGTGGAAAGTGCAAATAACTCCCACTCAGCCATGCACGAACCACAAAACAAGGGAAACTGTCAACACAATGATACACACAGACATGGATCGAATTTTATTACAACCAAATCATGAGAACAGCAGGTTTAAGCCACTAAAAAGGTAATATTACCAAAAGCTCTACAAAAAACAATTCAAGGAACACACAGGAGATGAAGAAAGAAAGATGATATGATACAATACAATACAGTGCTGGAAAACTAACAGAATATTGCGGAACATCTGGTCATCGTCAGTCTCCAACTATAATCTTCTTACTACTAAGATCAGTGTGATTAGTCGAGGAAAAGGTATGTGTGGCTTAAGCATTCACTAATGAGATAAGCATATGTTCTCCACATCTTTAGTTAGCCACTGTTTCCTCGGTTCTTGGTTTGATCTCCTTTTTGACATTTGCATTGCATTCTTGGTATCTGAAGCAAGTTACAAGATGATCATTAACAATCCCAACTACTTGCATGAATGAATAAACAACGGTCGGTCCCACACAGCGAAAGCCTCTCCGCATCATATCCTTGCTCATGAGTTCTGCTTTTGGGGTCTTAACTGGTACTTGGCGTGCATGACGGAACCCATTTCTTAATGGTTTGTGGTTTACAAATCCCCAGCAATAGCTACCGAAAGAACCCAATTCCTGCTGAACCTGTAATATTTAAATAAACCATAGGGCTTTAGCATACAAAGATATCTGTGTTTCCTTCAAACTTGATTCAGTTGCTATAGGCCAACCAGATGCCCTTTCTAGTTTGTTTCACTTCTATGTGTGTGCGAAGATAGTTTGCAGAAGCAACAAGTATCAGTTTCTTAAATGTCAGTGCTTACTATTATATCAGACATGAAACTACCATTTAAGAGGATCATACTTTTTATTTTGAAAACAACTTTCCAACCGCAGGCACTGACAAGAAAGGATGAAAGACTTGATGCTATGTGGTATAACCAGATACTTACCTTAAGAATAACTTTAGCATTCACCACTATAGCACGGAGCTTTGGTTCAGAAAGCAACAGGCAACCATCAACTTTCAATGATAGCATCTTCTTCTCAGTAAACTGTGCAATTGATGATGGATCAAAATCGTCAAAAAGCTTCCTGCAGAAAGAATCCAACAATTTCTCATCTCCTTTTAGGTTGACATCTTACAAAATAAAGGAGGTAATAGAGAAAAACAAAACCAAAGAGAAGGGAAAAAAGAGAATCAAGAAAGTATCACATTCATGTCCTTGTTGGGTTCTTTAAAAGACTAACAACAAAGATACCTGAATATGTCTCTCTTGTTGAGAATTGTTGGCCAGCTGAGTTCAGCTAAGGCTTGTGAAAAGACTAGTAGCTCAAACAGCTTCCGGTCATCATGAACCGGAACACCCCACTCTTCGTCATGAAAAGAAGTATACAGTGGGTCTGCACAAATGATGGACTTGTAAAATTCAATTTTATTACAAGACAAGATCAGAACAGACCAGTGAAGAACTGAAGTGAGATTGATACAACAAGCATATGCACCTAGTTTTAATTGTTTAAAGCTTCAACAACATTAGAAAGGTTAACGAAAGCATAAGCTGTTATATTATATACCACGAGAGGTTAATAGAAAAAGGCCGGCATCCATACTTCCTATATAAACTCGAGCTTTCACAGGTAAAAAGGCGAAAACCCTTTCAACAATGGTCTAATTCAATACCAGAAAACCCAATGTGAGGAAAATTTTCCGAAGAGAAAATGCAGAGGTAGTTAACATTCCTATATTTCACAAGCTTGTTGGTATCGCCAGCATGGAACAATAAGGTTAATTGCCTACGATTTAATGAGTAACATCCTACCTAACTACCATAATCCTGACAGCAACGTAGACAACAAAATTAAAGACAAGAAAAAGGGAAATCATAGAAATCTGAATTTCCAGACATTCACTTCAACTTGTGTCATTTTCAAAGCACTATGTCATGTAATAAAAGCTTTCAACCTCTCCACCACAGAAAACTTGAATAAACATTAAATGGTTAAAGCCTCAACGCTATCACGATTTATTAGGCACCGCTAAGTTCCTTTGTTTATCAAACCCGCTACTATATTAAAGAAAATAAATCAACCGCCTCAGTAAAATCGAATTTTTTAACCTCGGACGGAAATTTTTTTCACTAATTTATAGGATTTTCTCTTTAACTAACTTACCGGAAAACGGAGTGATCCAATCACATCGTTTTAACGGTCCCGATATTGCCGGATAAATTTCTGTGACAGACTCGTCAGCTGTTGAAGCAACCTTGGGTTTGGCTTGCTTCACTCCGTTTCGCTTAACGGTTTTCCTAGAGCTTGCCGTTTTGAAGGAGGAATTGCTTGAAGAAGAGTCGGAGGAATTGGAGCTGTCAACGGAGACATTGCTTTGTACAACGGACAGTGGGCTGTGGGAAATGGGGACTTTGGGTCTTTGGGGCTTTCTTAGAGCTTCGGTTCTTCTCTTTGACTCATCCGAAACCCTAACTCTGTTCCCGGCCGGACCGAAAATCGCTCGCGGTTCCATTACTGGTTTCGTCGACAACTTAGGCTTCGTAGCTACCGACATTGCTTCGAAAAGTGAGTGAAACCTTCAAATGTGAGCTGTTTTATGGCCTGATTTGAGCTTCAAAAGCAGTGAACTCAAAGTAACTGGCTTTTCTTCTTACTTTTTGAAGTCACAGGGGAAGGAATAACGGCTTCGGGAGGGTACAACAGCCATGGGGTCGTGGATAGAGTTTGAGAGTGGTGGAGTTGTCGGAGAAGAGAGGAACAGAGGCAAAATACTAAACGACGAAACAGAGGAATCGTCCAGGTTTTTAAAAACGGATTTCTGCAAGGGCATAACGGGTAAGATACCGGTGTTACGGCCGCGTGTCGGTTTCAAATCCAGTTTTGGTGTTGAAAGGTATTTAATTTCGTTGTTTCTAAGTACGAATTTTGCCCTGCTTTGCGTCGCTTAAGTTGGTAGCCAAAATGCCAAAGCATTTATAAACTTTCTTGGGTAAATATACAATTTAGTACCTAAAATTGACTTCAATTTTCAGTTTGATACCTATTTTCCTGTCCAAGTTGGTATTTGAACTTGTTTTTTTATTCAATTTAGTACATAAACTCGACATCTTGGTTTAAATTAGTTTAAAGACCGAAGCATCAATTTGGACTAAAAAAGCTAAATTCAGAGATGCTTAATTGGTAAAAAAAAATTAAATATCAAATTGAGTATTAAAACCTAGTTCAAGTACCGATATGTAAACATTTTTAAAGTAGTAATATTTCATAAAGGATTAAACAGGTTTACCTTCTTCGTCGTCGTCTTCTTGAGCTAAAGGCAGGGTTACCTTCAATTGTAAAAGATTGGTCACATAATTTGATTACATTTTTTTGAAAAGGATATTAAAACAGGTGTTAGGACGTTATTTGAACAAAGGTAAATAGGGTTTCTTTCGAAATGATTAATCATGGAAGTGTGTTGTAATAATCGCAATTGATTACGATTGAGGATAAGATGATCATAAAAAAGCCCAAGTTTTGTTAAGTGGGTGAAATATATGGAAGGGATGGAAAGTTGGTATCTTTCCTAACAAGGGGCCTTAGGCTAAAGGTCGTCTTCAGTTGGTAATGTAAAACGGTTGGTGAAGTTGTCAAAGTTAATAGCTTTGCAATTGGGGAAGCAAGGAACCTTCTTTCCTTGCCTTTTCTTTTTCCTTACCGTTGAGATAAAGATCCCCCCAGCAGCAACCAAAATTAAAAAGACAACACTTTGGTGGCTAACCAACGGCTATTTCACCATTCACCAGCTCCTTTAATTAAGCCCATAAAAATTTACCCACGACTCCGACCCATTCAAAAATATGGACTCTGGAATTGTTTTCGAGCTCAAACCATGGCACACGTACCGATATTGACTGTCATTGCCCGCTTTGGCTTGCTCAAGTTGACAGCTCCGAAAGCACTCGTACGTCGTCGTTTTACAACACAAAATCAGAATTCTTCTCTCCCTTTGACTGGCTGTCGCCTTCCACATTCTCCTCCCTCTGATTGCCTTCTCTCTCTGAACCGCCATGGATTTGAAAGCTTCCACCGCTGCCCATCTCAATCCCAATCGAAGCCCAAGGAAAAGGACTTCCTGAACCATATCGAAACTTACCTCGCGAAGCGAGACGGCGTCGACAAGCTCCTCAAAATCTCTCGTTATGCTACCAAGATCATACTAGCCTCCTCGCTCCTCCCGGAAGCGGTGCCACTTTCTCGCCAGCTCAAGAGTTTCGAGTCAAGCGTTGGGTTGAGTCGAAAAGCATTTCGGCTCGGGAAATTCGTTCAAGACGTCAACGCTTTGAGGAACTCCCATTTGGATTCAAAGGAAGAGATTTTGCTCTCGATTATCGCCTACGGTGGCGAGGGTTTATACTATTTCATTGAACAGTTCGTTTGGTTGGCAAAATCGGGATTAATCGATCCGCAATTTACAAAAGATCAGTGCTTGGGCCGAGTTTATTGGGTACATCGGGAGTATTACCATTAAGCTTAGGGAATTAAAGAAGATGAATGAGGACGAGGCATGCTTGAATTCGAGCATCGAGATAGCGATTTTGGGAGGAGTTGGGTGTAAGGAAGAAGAAGAGAGGAGGAAGAAATTGAGGGCAAAGAAGCTGATGAAGCAACTTTCAGTTGTTCAAGATTTGGCCGACGGGTTAATGACATTGGCTGATATTCGAGACGGTAAAGGAAGCTTTACGGATCCTCTCTTGCTGTCTTGCGCCGGGCTTTTATCCGCTCTTATTAGTACCCATAAAAATTGGGTTTCATGCTAGGTATGATCACACACCAAACTCGGCTCACCAATCATTGTTACTGAATCCTTAGGAGAATTTGGGGTTCTCTTGATTTACGTTTCTATTGTTTAATAAATGTTTACACGGGCAGTTATTGCATATGAATATGTGCTAAATTTATTTTTGAATTAATACAAGTGTTGACTGAAACTTGATGTTTGGTAATGAATTTGAATGTTAAGGGAATAAGAGTATCTGTTTGGAATGACTTAACTTCACATTTCAGCTTCTCTCATAATCTATAGGCAACATTAGACTCGCAAGTTCTCACAATGGAGATGGAAACTTCATTTCCCCTGCTGGGCTTTCCCTTCCCTGATCTTCTAGTTCAAGTTAAGAACACTAGCTTACTTTTATGCCCTTCTGTTCCTTTATCAATATCTGAGTGCAACAGTGCAAGTTCTTAAGTACAGAGTCCTGGAGCCTCTTAGAATTTTTCTGGTTTGGTGTGTCAAGGATCTTAATCGTTTAGTAACTTGTTTGAACTGGAAGTTAACTCTCAGCTATTTGGACGAAGTGCTCTGAATCCGTTTATTCCCTGCCATCCTGTTTTTATATCCGCTCTTGATTATTTTACGATAATATCAATATCTGATGCTCGTACGGCAATATGTTATGAACAATGAGCACCCTTGTTTTGTAGTTTGCTGCACTTGTTGGATGATGTTCCGGTAATACATAATGTAGAAATGTGTACACTGTTTGTTATTAAAACCGTACTGAACTTGGTTAAAGTTCAGCACTGTTTTGTGCCTAAACATGATAAGAGTAGTCGCCTCAATGCATACTTATGGCAATGAAATCAATGGTTCGTATGTTTCCCTTATTCAATGTGAAAATCTGATCAGTTAACAAAAGATTATTTGTAGTACTGTTGAAGAGAACATGGAGAGAGATTAAAGAACAAAAATCATGACAACTCCTTTTTATGTTGTAAATAAGGTTACCAAGGTATATCAGTATCAGTGTAGATTATAATTTTTAAATTGTATGTTTTGAGTTAGATTATAGTTTCATATATATTTTTTGGTTTCTATCCTGAAAATTTTCAGTACACGCATTGCGAATGAGAAGAAAGAAAAACCGTAGAGACTTGGATAATAACGCAACGCAAATTGTCATCCTCAAAATGCCGGGAGAAGGAAAGCCCATGATCTACGTCAACACCAAATTAAAGAAAACTCGCATTAAGACGGGCTCTTTTGGACAGTACAGCATCAGCCACCATTAATCAGATCTGAACGGTATGACTGTTATAGGCATTACAACATACACCACAAACTGTAGACGTCTACACTAAAAAGATTGAAGACTGTTATAGGCATCACAACATGCAACACAAACCATGGATGTCTACACTAAAAGAAACCAAACTATGGATGTCTACACTAAAAGAAACCTTCAATCGCTAAGCTTATAGAGCGATTCCGCAAATTACTCTCACCTTTCCTTCAGTAAAACACTTCTTGATTTCTTCAATTCCCATGGCCGTAGAACACCTCTTAACGGCGATCGTAAAAGTAATGAAGACTTCTGCCCAATTGAAACTGAAGAAAGGCAACTCCAGGCGCACCTCAATTTCCTCTTCTCACTATCACACGGTTGATAATTTGGATCATGTTTCACAACTGAAGTCTTGAGTGCCTACGGTAGAATGCAGTTGCACATCGAACCTAACACCAACAAAAGATATAATCATTTTTTTTACTATCACTACGAATATCCATGTTATCCGAATTGTTTCATTTTTCTCAAAAACGTAACACATCGGGGATATCAGTACAATCTTGCAAGTAGTGAAATGTCAAAAGAATTACCTATTCTTGCCAGTCGATTTACCCATTTAGGAATGTGCTTCCCGGTCAGTTTGTACAAATATCCTTGCAGAAATGGTTACAGTTCTTGACGATCAAATGATAAGTATCCCCATTGAACCTAGCTGAATGGCACTCCATGAACTCCCTTATTTGGATAGGGTCCAATGATGTTGTCCCAATGAATATTGATTTCCTGAACTTGAAACCCAGACACCGTCGCGGTTCGGCCTCAAAAACTCCACTTGTTGGGTAGTCATGAGCTCCAAATGCATATTCCACACCATGAACTAAACAGTGTGCATAGGTTATCAGAAAATACTCAACTATGAGATAGCAATACAACGGAATAAGAGTCGACGCCTTATTTTGCATATCCAATTCAAATGCATTCTCTATTATGAAAAATGAGAAGCAAAACCTTAATTTCCTGACGAAAATTTCAATCCGAGTGAACAAGAAAAAGGGCAAATATTATACTGTTGAAAGGGAAAAAAAAGGCTACCTTCCACACCAGAATGATAGATACCAAGGCCTGCCCAGTAAAAATAGCCATTCGCCGGTGTTAGGTCGTATACATTCAGATACACTGGCACGTAGCCGGATTCGAAACTATCCGGCTTCACTTCTGGTAAAAAACAAGAGACTGATCTGTTTTTCAAAATAGAAACCAAATTTAACTAAGTATTCAATTTAACTATCCGGTGTTAGGTCGTAATGGCGACAGTTATTTATGATTTTTTGTGTTACAAGGTCGGCAAACCCAATGCAGATCCACAGCCTGTTATCATGTTTTCTCTTGAATCTTCGAGGAGGAAATGATCAACGGTGATCGAGTAGGCATTAAAATCTATATAGCTAGTTCGTCTTCCCTCTCTGATAACTATGTTAGGACAACGGAGCATTTTTGAGCGCAAACAGGGAACATGAATGGCATTTACGAGACCTAACCCAGTAAAACAACCTCGAACTACTTTGTTATTAACCAACATTTTGTCGTCCCACGCTGTCCTGTATAGGCAGTTTTGGGTTATAATGTAAAATCTAGCAGGCTCGTTTGATTTGGAGCTTCACCAGCATTCTCTTGATTGTTCAGAAAGATCAAATCAGACATTCAAAGTGATTTAGTGAAAGAAAAAAAAGGAAAGAAATGATCCAACGTTGTGTAATGTTAATGACGTCAGAAAATAAACAGAGCAGCCCTTTTTAATCAGGATTTCATATACTAATAAAAGAACATTGATGTATATTTTTATTTACAATAATGTTGAGAGGTGTTGAACATGGAGACCATATCTTCTCACTTCACTCCACCATGTGAAAAAAAAGCACAAAAAGACAACCGGATAGCCTAACCACAGATCAAAGCAAAACCAGGTCCTAATCCTCACCAAGTCTTGATCCCTTGCATAACTGGGAAGAGAAAAACATATTTATTTGCACCTTTCATGTAACTAAGAAGGATGCAACGAAAACGAATATAAACATCAAAGATTATTTGTAACGTCTAATTTGAATGCTTATGCATCAATACGAGGCAATTTTATATGGAAACCAAAAGACTGCAGTACAAATATAAAAATGACCTTTTATGGATACCTGAGCAACTGGAGTCACTCCTAGTTTTCATTTAGATGTAGGGAAACTGGAAGGCGACTGCCCATAATTCAGCTCCTTTTGCTTGAAGCCTAGATAAATATTCAGGAAGTGAGACTAATTAGGTAAATAATTATAATAACAAAACTCAATCAATGAAGATGTGGAATGAATTTCCGAAATTTGGTAGGAACATTCAAATCGTGTTTTGGAAATTTCTTTTACCAGTAACTCTCAAAAGCAACAAAAAATAGTCTTATTCATCTTATTTCGAGTACCCTGAAACGGGATAAAAGAATTAAGATTCAGTGTACGAGAGAAAGAAACGTACTTCCTCAGAGCTAGTAATATACGACACAACAACAGTTATGTCATCCAGTTTTCCTCCATAATAACGGAACCCAGCATCTTGAGCAGCAGTTGAGAAAGGAGTTTGTCGATCTCTAGCCTGTGCTCGATCCCGTGCCAATGTTGCTATCTTCTGAGCAGTCACTTGAGGACCAAAACCAGCCCTCACAGCATGAACCACGACTGCAGTAATTTCATTATTGTACATGTTATCGAACAGTCCATCCGTGCCAGCAATTACAACATCTCCAGGAGCAACGGCAACATCAATGATCTGATTTGGGCAGAAGATTTTCATAATCAATCAAATAAACGAAAGCCTCACATACAACAAACATGTGGGAAATTCTTGTTTAAAGCACCAAGAGGGAAAAATAAAAGGTGCAAAAAATAAAAAAGGAATCAAAATTTGTACATTAATGCTTTATAAATATTTGGTTGACATATCAGTTTTTGAGAATATTAAGGTAGCATCTACCATTTACTTAAGCTATTATCCGCAGCAAACATTCAGCAGAACACCATCTAACATGACAGGTCCACCAAAGCAAATATCCATCAAATAATAGACATGTTACGAGTTTTATTAGAGTTTTGTGACCCGAATTCTGTTTGAATCCGAATAAGACTATACTTCTACTATTAGATGTTGATTAAAAGTAGGAAACTTAGTTTGAGTAAATTCTTCTAAGCAAGTCTCCTTATAATCAAGTACTTATCCCTATAAATCTATATTAGGGATAATGGTTAGAAGTTAATTTGAGCCGAGCAAAGCCACAAATCTTCTTGTATTCTTTTTTATTTCCAACATTGGTAAAATTTCTCGTGTTTTTTTCATCAAGGGTTTTCCACAAAATTTTGGCGTATCTCTTTTATTGTACGATCACTATACTTGCAATTATCCTATAACAAGACATTTTTCTCACAAGCCCACACAACCAAACTTTATTACTTGAAAGTCAAAACAAGAGACCATTTCCAAGATTATAATAACAGGAACTTTTGTAACTACCTGACCAGAGCTAGGTAAATCACCATTACTTCCACTCTCAAGCTGATATGTGAAGTTGAAATCATGCTGCTGAACAGGGGATCTAAATATAGTACTTCCATCTCGAATCACCATAAAACCACTGTCTCCCAAATTTATGGCATGAAGTCCCTGTAGGAGAGATCCAAAAAATGAAAATGAAAATAAATATATACTATCTAACAAGTAACTTCGTCCATAGAGGCAAAAAGGGGTAACTTGTGCAGTTTGCTTGAGAGGAATGTAGAGTAACAACAAAGCCTCGATTCTAAGGTCCGGCACTTCATCATTTCAAGTCATTGACAGATTTTTACCCCCTTATGGTCCTACAGAGAACTTCCCTGCATTGCAATTATGTGGATGGAATCCTTTACAGATAAATTCATACACAGCTGTGAACTGTAATTCATTAATTATAAGGTGTATTCTAACTGCATAAAGCACTCTATTTGGTTTAGAAGAGAGAGCTTGCATTCAAAATAACCATTTCATGAAAATGTTACTTATGTTGGAATAACAATGCCTTACACGATAAGGCAGGCAGAGAATAGAAATGGCTTACCTGGTTGGTGAGTGCTATAACACATGCTGTAGAGGAGCCTTTAGCCTTTGTGCTAGAGTGAGCTTTCTCTAAGACTCTAGCAGGGTCGATTGAGCCCTTAGGCTCCTCCTTGATAGCAGATACAGAGTTAGACATGAGCTCCCTAGAATACTGCCCTGAATCAACACCCATATCAGCCCATCCACCAACTCCATCTGCTATACCTATAGCCTGTTCATCCACGCATATGAAATGAGCATCCTCTCCTCCAGTATCTTCTTTATCAGGATGAGGAAGATAGCATGAACCTGAAAGCAGCTTCAGAGTTTTGCCGGATGAAATCTTCCTGTCATGATGTCAAACACAGCAAAAATATATAATGGCATAAAATACGAAATGATTTAGTATAAGGAACTCAGAACTGCAGAGAGAACATACTCTTCTGATGACCCAGAACTGGAAGCCAGTTCTTCACATCCAGAACCGGAAGCCAGTTCTTCACATCCAGAACCATCAAAGGAAACATCAGGGACAGTCCCAGATAATAAACTAGAAGGCAATGAACTGTGGACAGCCCTTGAACCTGAACCTGAACCTGAAGACGGATTAAAGTTGAACCATCTTTTTCCAGCACTGTACATGAAATGTCTATAAATTGGACGATTGTTAGATTTCTCCTGGTTTTTCAAACTCGTTCTAGGAATTATGCGGCTATTCAAACTTCTATTTCCATAAAAGATATCACCATTACTTGTGGATGATGAAAGGTGCCGGTGCTTTAACTTCGATGTATGAATAAGATATCCACCAATTACAACCCCAGAACAAGAAGAAGCCATAGGGGTACTCTGAAATTTGCTCACAGGCAGTGGTATTGGACCGGGAATAACAAGGGAAGAATCAATATGATAACCACAAACCTGAAAGGCAGGGCCTGAAACAGATGGAACAAAAATTGCTTGAGCAAAAACTCCAACAACAGATATGTTCCTTCGTCGGTTAACTGATAGAGAATCCAAGCTTGCAGCCAAAACTGTCCCTGTTCGCAGAAGTCCTTGCAAATCAACAAGTCCCAAAAACCTTGAAGAACGAAAAGACCTATAATTTCTAAACCCTAGCTTCCCTTTTCCAATGAGAACTTCAAGTGAATCTTGTGGTACGCATTCTGTTCTCTGGATTCCATTTCGAACAGCACTTGTCAGCCTCAAAAAATAAGCAGACGGCATCCTATCTTCTTGGACAAAGTAAAATTGCTTCAAACCTTCTGTTACGGAGAACACAAAGTCAATACAATATGCAGAATATAACTTTTTAACACATCTAAACCTTAGATTACTAATGCCATAGATAATTCCTGCTCTTCCATTGAAAATAGCAGGAACAGAAACCTGAACAGAAACCTGAAAAGTAATCAAAAGTTCGCCGATGACAAGGTAACGAACGAACTAAATCAACAAAGAAACAAAATAGACAAGGAACAAGATACTGAACGGAAATACTGCCAATATCAAGGATATTAATTGAACAAAACATAGGAAAAATAAATATAGCACCGGAGCTTAATTCAAATTCAAAATTGACACAACCTAAATCAGCCAAATAAAGGAATCAAAATCTACCCAGATGATACATCCAAATCAGTTGGTTAACATAATTATCTAACAGGAAGAGGGGGGGGGGAATCCAAAATTCGTTTCGAGCTAAACCACCTTTAACAAGGCGCGAAACCCACCTTTAAAAAGCCATCAAAGAGTATACCCCTAACTCCCAAAGTTCTGGAAAACTAGGATGAGCCAATTGTCTATATGGAAAATCCGGGAGCCCTAAAGATTGCTTCAGGGAGGTGATATGAGAATAAAGAACCGCCAAAGCTTTCCCCTTTTTACTAAAAACGATCTTTTAAGGATAAGATTTAGATTCTAATGTTGATCAACTAGTTGCTGTTGTGTTCATATTGACTGGATAGTTTACATAATTTTGGGATTTCAAATAGGATAGAATTGCCTTTTGGCATAACACGTTTTTTCCGTTTTTATTATTGGATATGAACTTGGATCAAACCAGTCCAAATACATGAATATTTATTCAAGACATACATGTATGAAGCAGTTTCTTTCTCGGACAGGTCTAACATAAACGAACATTGGCAAATTTTGCTATTTTATTGTGATTTTTTAAAGGGAACGTCGACGAAGAAGACAACGGGTTGGTTTTTTTTTCATAATCCTTGTTAATTAAGAGTAGCTGAACACCATATTGAGGCTGCAGGGTGATTAAGAGCATAGGGGCATGAACATACATTGGCCATGCTAGTGGTGGACGAGTCTTGTTCAAAGTGGATATGTAATTACTTTGAAATCTAATTTTCTTTATATTAATTATTTATTTTATTATTGGTGTCCACTATAAAAATTTATTTGTTTCTATTATATAAAAAAAGATTTATTATTAACATTTACGTGTCTATTTTTAAAAATATTTTAATATCTTAAATTTTGAGCTACACGAATTATAGGCCATAAACCCAATGGAAAAAAGGAAGACAAATGCTTTCACGGTTCTTTGGATCTTGAGGGGTTGAATCTGTTATCATCTTCTACCCATATATCAGTGTCATGATGAATGGCAGGGGTGGATCCGTAAAGCTAATTAGGTAGCAGTTGCATACCCATTTTTCTTAGAAAACTACCGAGTGTAGTGTATTATTTGATAGAAGAAAAAAAATCTACACACCCATTTAAAAAGTTTTGACTTAAATCCATACATATGACGTGAGAGGAAGCTTTCTTAGAATATATATTTCTCGGACCTCGTGCTAGATAAATGATAAGTTAAACTTAATTTTTTATTCAATATTTAAAATATTAATTAAAATAACAAAAGTTTTTTCATACACTCGTCGACATGTTAATCTACTTAACTCATACACAATCAGATATCATTGTTGCTGTGAATTATCTAAGTCAATTTATGCAAGAGCTTAAAAAGTTTTCAAATAATAAAAAGAAGTAGTCAAATAAATTCGGTTGTCACTTTTAACTTACTTAGTTTATTTTATTTAAAGAAACTTTAAATGATGACTTAAAATTCTTTAAATTCTCAAACTTTTGAAAAGTTTGATTATGGACACTATTAATTCTACCAATATGGATTTTAAATTGAGCCGACTTATTTCAACCTCTAAACCCATTAACAAAAAAGGCATCTCCTCCTCCAACTTTAGTAGTTTTATTCTTAAACAAGTAACAAACAAAGCAAAATGCATCATCTTTTGAAACATTATACTCAAGCCATGAATACTTCTTAAGCCAATATTTATTAAGGCGGCGAAATATACCTCCCCTTGAGGAAATTTGTGCTTCTTTGGTTAACAAACACCTCTTTGTTTGTGTTCTTTCCTCACCGATTTTCGATCCATTGGATGTAGTCAACAATTTTTTTTCTTTTAGTTGGATCGTATGGCATAAAACTAGCATCAACTTGACTCTCCATCTCCCTTGATGAAAATCTTTTACTATCATCATGTGCAACATATTTCGATCTCATATCGGTTTCTTGAGTTTGACCAACAAGTCTATTTGCTAATAAAATTGGTGTTGATTCTCCTCGTAGCAACTGCAAGTGTGGAAAGAACATTTTCTAAAATAAACATCGTGAAGAATAAGTTACAAAATAATATCGGTGATCAATTTCTAAATGATTGGCTGGTTACTTATATAGAAAGAAATGTTTTTCTCTAAATTGATGACGAAGAAATTATGAAACAATTTCAAGGAATGAAAAGTCGTCAAGAACAATTGTAATTATTTAGTATTAGTAATTTTTTATGCTTTTGAATGGATTGTTATATTGGATAATGTAACTTTTTTCTTAGTGAATATGATATTATTTATTTTGGATTTTTTTAAAAAAATTTGGATCCGTCACTGGCAAACTAAAGCTGGTGCAGGAACATTACTGAGCTTTTCTAGCTTAACACCCTTGCATGCTTCCCATGCTCACCTGTTCATAAAAATCATTTACTCAATCTTATCTTTTTTTAGTTTAAACATTAAAGTTGAAGGTTACCAGAGGATAAAAACTTAGTCTTCAAATCTGTCAAATGCATGATAAAGCAATAGCGGTCGTTTCATTTCCTGCAAAGTAAAAGGTCTTGCACTCGTTTATTATCTCTTCCTCACCTAACATCTCTTCTTTGTCATCCCGATTCTTATATCAGACATCAGAAGGCAAAGTAGACTAGAGTTTTCTCCTCTCTTGCTGTTAGACCGGATCATTGCCCTTACATATTCACGAGTTTCCCTCCACCTCCCTCTTCTGTTATTCCTAGTAGGCAGAAACCTGAACAGCAGTTATTTATGCAATTACTTATCATGTATGGATTGATTACGACATGGAAGGTCATCCCTTGCTACTATTTTTCCATCATATACTGTACACCTAGCTGACACTCATCTATAATTTGGGTTATATTTTGGGGTAAATTATGCGTTTAATGTCTAAACTATCAGTTTTAGTACTTGAACTTTTAAAAAATACCAAAATCATACTTGAAGTTTAGTTTTTTGTAAATTTTATCCCTGTTAAAAATTTAATGTTAAGTTTTGAATTTTTTTTAAAAGTTTAGGTACGAAAACGACCAAAATTGATATTTTAGATATTAAACGCGTTAAGTTTTTAACGATGAGTACTAAATGAAATTAAAACTAAACGTTAGATATGATTTTGAACAAAATTAAATGTTTACTAAAACATATCAAAATTAATAGTTTAAGTATTAAATGTGTGATTTACCCTATATTCTATGATTCCCTGTTCAAATCAACAGTGTGAACCACGCAATTGCTCGACATATGAGGTAAACCATAATAAGTACACAATCTACGAATTATGCTCCACTTAGCTGAGACGCTCCTAAGATACTCTTGTGGGTCATAAGACAAATGTTGAGACTAGAATAACACACGTCACCCAAAGCAATAACTTTCTGGTTATTGGAGTTCTGACATAACAATCTAAAAATCCCTTAACAAAAGGTTTTGAATACTATTGACATAATAAAATTTAATTTCTCAAGTGAATTTAAATGAAAAAGGTAAAAGTTACCTGCACCCTGGGATATAAATACTTCTTATAACCACCTAGAAAAACTCCATCTGCAGTTCTTGTAGCATAGAGATCTGACGGCAGCCAGGCCCTCCATATTTTAACCCTTACAAGTAATGCATTGACAACTACTTTGGACTTACATGGTCTACTTGTAGCATACAAAATAAAAACACAACCCTTCGGTATTCTGTATAGAATTGACTTTGGGGATTATTAGTATTAAATAGCACATGGGAAAATAAGCAGCTTTTTAGCTTAGAAAGGAGAGATAATTAGGGATGACAAACGATTGGGTTGGGTCAAGTTTTTGGTCAACCTAATTCGATCAAAAAAATATGTATTCTATGCTCGAACTCGACTCAACCCCTAAATTGTATATCTTCCACTCGAACTTGACCATGAAATATATATTCCACTCGATTTTGACCCGATCCAAATTTTTAGAGTATAAATCTAACTCAACTCGACCTGATCTGGTATAAAATAAAGACTTGATTAATTTTTTAAAAAGAAATTACATTATTATCCTCAAGGTCGAAGTTTTTTACTCTCCACTTGAACTGGCCTGACCACAACCCAAATTTTCTTTTTAAAAAAATCTGGCGCAATCGAAACAGGTCAAAATCTGAAATCTATCAATTTTAGATTAAATTATCATCCCTAGAGATAATACTCCATGGTCCTATGCTTGGTATACAAGTTTGTTTCTTATTGATTGTTGGTGTAAGAAATGATCATGCATCATACTGAATCGATAATATTTGACAATTAATATATTTATTCTTATTGTCAAGGGATTAGAGTTTCGACTAGTTAATTCGTGCGACTTTAAATGATTTTTCAGTTGAATTAGCGCTTAAATAAGTCTTAACCACGTCCTTCGTGTGAGAATTAATTTCACTAAGCAACAACCAACCCCTCAGGTTAATCAAAGGTGCGGAGCAATAACCAACGAGCTCATAAAAGTCACCAAGGTTGGACAATATTATGTAAGTGTAAACAATATCGGGCCTATCCAAGCCGCCAAGACATAACAAAACAAGAATGTTTAAGAACAAATTTAGAGAATCAAAGCTATAAAGCTAAGAAATAAAAGAGTAAAGCAACAAGAGAAAAAATTAGAGTAAATGTCTGAGTTGTATTAACCTGAAAGAATGAATGATTGATTACAAATGAGGGAGACTCCTATTTATAGTTAAGTTTCCCTAGATCCAATGGCCTAAATTAAATTAGATAAATGATTGAGATTGAAATGAAATCCTATGAAAGACCTTATCTTATCTAAGGAATTCAAATTCAACTAATATCTAAATTATCATTTTAATTTAAGTGATTGTCTTAAATTAAATGAGATATGCTTCTTCCTTCAAAGAATGGGGCAAGCTTGATTGTTTGGGCAAACCCAACATTATGCACAGAATCTTTTCTGCGAGCTTTTGCGTGCACATTGCAAACCCAAGTATGCGGACCGTTACATTATTTCATATTTATGATCTAACAATAACCTTATCCATTGACTCTACATACTTCACCAGTATGTTAGAACAGCATGAATCTAACTAGTTCTCTAATTTCAATTTAAACCAGAAAGATTATGGACCAATGTACCAACGAAAACCTGTAATTTTAAATTTAATTATTGTATTTTTTTTATGTAAAGGGCATTAAAGGATTAATTAAAATTAAAAAAAAAACAACTATCCTTTAGCTAAATTATTACAAACATTTATTATATGGATTTATTGATGCATCGAAATATCTCAGCATGAGATTGGTTCCAAGTTCATGATCGTATGTTTTCTGATTTTCTTCCTTTCTTGAAGTATTTGATTACTCAGCAGCATTAAACAACCTCAATGGCGCTTTCCTCGTTGAAGGACCAAATTTGATGGTTTTTTGCCCCCGAAACTCCCATTCTAGGCAAAGCTAACGTCGATCACACATAACAGCAGCGAGTCAGCGATTACAACCAACGCGTGAATCCCACGGAACAATTGTTTCTCATTTATCATAATATTCGGTCGATTTTCCCAATCCTCTTCGGAGGGCGTAATCGTTTGAAACAGCAGGATAAGACAACCCCACCATCCATAAAAGCAAAAGGGCCCAGCTGCCAGGCAAACACATGCACTTATAGCTTTGCCGACTCACCTCATTAAATAGGGTTCCTCAGTTCTGAAATCTCAACTCCAAAGGGTCCCCCACATCTTCTGTTTTCAAATTGACTACCCCATCCCCTTCGTTTGACCAGACCAACGCTCTCACTTCAGATTTAACGAAAAAGGATTTGAATCACGCTAAAAGACCGCTATTTAAATCTGATAGCCCATCATAATTTCATATACGCATAAATAACCTTATATGGAGGTTTCAACGAGAGTTGGCATATAATTTTAAGTGTGCTTTGTTGTGTTCATTTCTGGGAAACTGAACCCTGAGTTGACAGTCGAATCGGAGCTGAAGTGAAACAATAGTGGATAAATAAATAAACCCAAAAAAACTGTATATATTAGCATCATATTTCGTGCTACATTTGCTAGCTGTAAGCTGCTAACTAGAGGAGCTCCTGAACAACCTTTTCCCCCAAACCCATCTCCTCCCAGGGTTTACCTCAAAAGGAAATTAAACTTCAAATGCAAGTACTAATAAAAGGAAACCCAAAATTAATGTCCAACTTTAAACATGCAACCTCCTTTGTTTGGACTCTAAGCTGCAGCTTTTGTTTTTCAATTCCTTAACCGGGGAACTCAAATCTCTCTCTAAAGCATGGCTGAGCCATTGGGTTTTCTTTCAGGTGCACCGTCCCATGTTTCCCTAGGCGAATCACTACTCCCTCCTACACCGAATGATGTTGCACTTGCTGCTCCGACATTGAAGCCACCTCCAAAGGAAGTAAGCAGCGCAGATAGTCCACTCGAGGAAGCTCCGCCATCACCCATGCCAAGGCCGAGGAGATCGAGCGTTGTAGGCTTGTTTCCAAACAGCGAGGATGATCCCATCATGGGATTAGTTAAGCCAGAACTTCCATTTGAGACAACGCCGAGGGCAAGACCAGCGGTGGTTACATTGCTCTCGGACTTAATGTTAGCATCTTGACCAGCGGAAGGAGCCGTTGATACAATCAAGCCCAGACCACGAAGCAAGGAAGGGTTCGATGCAGCGGCACCCATTTGGGCAGCTTTTTGCAGCAGTGCAGTGGCCGACATGGCGGGCTGCGGAGTTGGAGCATAGTTGCAATGGTCGTTTGCAGGTCCAGTGAAGATGGAGGAACCATTGTTGGAGAGGTAAAGAGGAGACGAAAGAGAGAGAGATGTGCGCTCGAATGGTGTCGTTGCCTGAAGGAACGAAGACGGTGCAGATATTTTAGATGGTTGAGAGTGTGCTGCAAAAATGCTAACGAAAACATTGGCGTTCGAAGTAGAGGTGCTAGCTGCTGCAGGAGTTGCCGGAGAAAGTGTCATTGGGTTTTCTGGTATTTCTGTAAGCCATTAAGAAAGAAAACAATGAAGGTTAAGTAGCAGAAAAGAACAAAAAGAAAAAACAAATCAAATGGAAGGGCTTTTCTTTATGGCCCTTTTTTTATGGAACTTGAAAAGCTTTGAGAAGTAAAAGCAAAAGGCAATAATGGCTTCCTTTCTTTCTCTGATCAGTTCACCCCTTTTTTGCTTTTTGATCAATGAGCTTTATTTATTGATACTATTTAATTATCTTGCTCGTGAACCCAAAACTAAACTACTCAACATCTCTCTTATTATATTCTGCTGCTGATTCTCTCTCACCTACCACATTTGTTAGGTTCCCTAAGACTAAATATACAAACGAGAACGACAACAATAAGAGATAAAACAGAGCCATTAACAAACCAGAAACTTCATTTGAATGGACTCTCATACACAAAAACGATTTAAAAAGGAAACACCCTCTACCATTATCTTAAATTTGACCAAATCTAAATCAATAAAAGACAAAAATAAAGTGGGGAATCTTCATCATAAATGTGTATATATACATGAAAAAAGACTCGCACTGATTTCTTTTACCTGAACTCTGAATTGATAAACCCGGTGAAGCTACACTAGTGGTAGACGGTGTTAAAGGCTGAGGAGGCGGTGACGTTGCAGCAGCAGCGGCGGCTGCTCCTCCAACCATAGTTCCACCATTTCCATTCGCATTAACGTTTCCTTCTGTTGTAACAACTGCTAGCGTCTGGGCCCTTGCGCTTTCCTCAGCTAACGCATCGCAGAAAGCTCTATGCGTTATAAAACTATCCCTCCTTCAAAATACCATCGTCATCATCATCCACGGTTAAAACCCAGAACGATCCAGAAAAAAAAAAGAATATATTAAAGAAAGAGTTGAATTATGAATGGAAAACGGATGATTTTGTACTTGTGTTATACCTAGAAAAGATGGTGCCACAATCGCATTTATATTCTCGGGTGCCGCAAGTCTTCATGTGGGCCTTCCAATCGGACTGAACGGCGTATTTTTTAGAACACCGCTCGCATTCCATTTCTTTTCCCCGTGTTTCCTGCAAAAGTGTTTCTTGATACCGGTAAGATCACCGAGGGCTCGAGCCGGGTTGTGGTGGACGCAACTCGGTTCGGGGCACACGTAGACCCGCTTTCGAATTCTTTGCTAGTTCTTTGCCTTAGCTTCCATGGTAAGTTATGACCCCGTCGGTGGAGTTGCAAGTTCTGATCGCGTTGAAAGCCTTTGTTACAGATCTCACAAACGAACCGGTTGGTCGCTAGTAGGGTCTTTGGAGATAAAGCTATCACCTCTGCATCTGGATCTGAAATGAATCCAAAAAGATATTTTTCTTTTTCACAACTCCATAAGCAAACTTGGAAATTCAAAATCATTGATATTAAAAAAAGAAAGGTGGTCTTTGTAAGGTATTATAATTCACCTGGCATCCCAGGAAGATTTCTTTTCTTCTTCGGTGGTCCTCCTCCTATTAGTTGAGTATCTTGAATCTGATTACCAAAAGAAGAAGCAGTGGCTTCTCCAGAAGCTGTAGAAACTGTCACCGGCGATGAATTTTCGAACTCCACCATGTTCTTTATCAACTTAAAATCCGAATGAAACACAATCAAAAAGTTTCTTTGTTTTCAGCTATGAAACAAACAAAATCCCGGCTTCTGATACAAGGATTCACCAAATGATGGTTGAGTTTCAAAGACTATGAATTGTTTTCATTTTTCGAAAGGAAAAATGATATAAAAGAAAAGGACAAAAAGTTTTTAGTCCAAGTAAATGGCGATTGTTTGAGTAAAAGAAAAATAAAAGCCCCCTCGATTCAACTAAGTCGTCGTCGAGTCAAGACCTGAAGAGCACGGGGAGGTCCCATAAGGCGGCTTCATTTCCATAATATATACATACAGATATAGATAGAGAAGGAGAAAGGGAGAAAACAGTAAACAAGCAACAGAGAGAGAGAGAGTTAAAGCGGCGCCAAATGAGTTAAGGTGTAAGCTGTCTTTCAACTCAGAGTTCTGGCTGCGTTTCAAAATCTGACCGTACACGTGTCAAAATATCCAGTTTACTGGACATTTGTCGGGAGCAGTCGGGACTAGGCGGGGATTGTCTCATGAAAGACGGGTTAATATACGACTAATATACGGTGTTACCAGATACATTAAAAGATATTTAATAAATTTGATTTAGCGCTACCGTAAATGTTGATTAATAATAATGTAGTAGGTCTAAGTCATGAAGAAATATTAAAAAATTGTGCAACCAGTAAACTTAACTTGTCGGTTCGTATCGATCCAAATTAAAAATGTGTCGATCCAAAACGATATAACAGGTAAAACTATGACAAAACCGGTATTGAAATGATAAAACCGGTAACGCGCTACCAGATACATTTAAAGTGTCGGTACTTTAATATAAGGATCGACACTTCGTGAATTTAAAAGAGAAGTAGTTTTAAGTGTCGATACTTTTAAAAAATATATCGATCCAAAACGATATACCATGTCAAAATATGATAAAACCGGTAACAAAATGATAAAACCGGTAAAACGTTACCGGATATATTGAAAGTGTTAATACTTTATATAAGGATCGACACTTTGTGAATTTAAAAGAGAAGCAGTTTTAGCGCCTATAATGTGTCGATACTTTAAAAAAATATATCGATCACAACGATATAACAGTAAAAAATATGATAAAACCGGTATCAAAATGATAAAACCGGTAAAATGATACCGGATATATTGAAAGTGTCGATACTTTCGTAAGTACGTGTAATAAATTATCGACACTTTCAAAGAAATAGGTAATTATCCTTTCGAAAGTATCGACACCTGACATAAAAGTATCGACACATTTGTATTTGTATCGATTAAATATAAATAACATATTCGATGAAAATATAAAGGCCATATATAAATATTCTCTGAAAATCGATAGAACGGACGAGTTTTTGAAATCGAAGCGTAATTGTTGCTGCATTTCAGAAGACGTTTCTAAAGCGAAGTTTGTTTGTTGTTGATGCAGTCGAATCGAAAAGTATATTGTCGAAACCCTAGTTTTTTATTATTACAGTAATCGTGAATAGGGTTTTTAAGTGTTGTTTGGGGTTTTGGAGTAAACAAGCATTTGGGACCGATTGCAGGTAGAAAGTGATATTGAAGGTAAAATATAAATGTCGATACTTTTATTAAATATTATAGGTACAAAATGATATTATAGGTTGTATAAATGTGCCGACACATTTTGTAGTGGCCATTCAAATTCTTTTGAAGAAAACCGTTTTACCACAAGAGTAGTTATCTATATTTGTATATTGAATAAAGTGTATGTAATAAAATAATTTGATTTGCGTAAACTGATATATGAAGGAAAAATGGAGTCAATGGGTTGGAAAATTGTTGGTGGCGCAGATGACTTTGAAATTGAGGTCGAGACTCGAAAGCAACCAAAGGGTGGATATATGTACTTCTAGTAAGTATTAATGTCTTTTTGTTATTATTGTTGAAATGGTAATTGGATTAAAGTATCGATAAACTTTAAATTGATTACAAATTTTAAATGTTGACAGTATGGCCGAATGCAAAAGGATGAAGGAAGATGGCACACAGAGCGGTTCGGTATGTAAAATAAAATTGACATTGAGTAGTATTTAGTGTTAATGTATTGATTAAGAAACGTTTATGTTTAATATTAGGTGACAAAAGATGTGAGGTCCAAATGGAATTAAATGAGTGATGCTGAAAAGGAACCTTACATCACACAGTCAAGGAATGATAGTAAAGAATACAAAGAACGGAGGAAAGCACATGAAAATAAGGTATTCATTAAACTTGTAAATACGTTAATATAAAATATAAGAACTATAACATTATATTGTTAAAAAATGTAGGAAGTGTCGACAAGATGCAGCATTAAAAGGGTGAATTCATTAATTAAACACCTTAAGGAGAAGGGTCAGTTGAATGTGCTGGGAGAAATAGGTTTTGGATCGTTGGTAGGAGTAAGGGATCGACCTATTCGGAGGGAATTGTGTCAATCCTTGATGGCGCAATTTGATGTCAGACAATGTATTGCTAAGTATGGTGATTTTTCATTTCCTCTCGGGATCCCATGTGCTGCAGCCGTATTGGGGGTAGAAAATGAAGGCAAAAGTATTGTAGAAGTCTGTAAGAGTAAGGACTGGAAAACACTTGCCTCCAAATATGGTTTGAAGCAGAAGGTGACATATGCTGAAATTGAAGAGGAAATAAAAAGTGGATCTTACGTTGGGGATGAGCTGAAGGCCAGAGTTCTATTATACCTTGTTGATATCTTTCTTTGTCCAACGGGTCATACGTCAACGAACAAGGAACATATGAAGCTCATTTGCGATGAAGGCTTGAAGGGTGAATTCAATTGGGCTGAATATATCCATTCGAGATTGATTGAATCAATAATCACCTTTAAAAAGGGCAGCCAGAGATACCTCAAAGGGTGCATAGCAATCTTAGAGGTAAATGAGTTGAAGAACTTTTTTGTGTTTTTATATAAAAATATAAATTTTATTATAAATGCAGGTTGTACTGTTCGATTTTTGGTCGGGATGTGAGGCAGTGCCGGCTTATGAAAGAACCGGAGTGGCACGCATCCGTGCATGGGGGAAGGAAGAGGTGGTTAGAGTGATGGTGAAGTTGAAGTTGGATAGAGCGAAGAAGCAAGAAAGGGTAATAAATGTAATTAAATAATATTAAGAATATAATCAATGTCTTAATATTGTAATTTAATTTTGAAGGTTATTGGCAAGGATGTAGAGGAGGCAGTAGAGGCAGAGGAGAAGCAAGGAGAGATGGTTGTATTGGGGGATGACGGTGAGTGGGACGACGGTGAGGGAAAACATAGTAACTTCGACATTTTGATGTCTGAATTGGCTGATATCAAAAAAATCCAATTTGATATCATGCAAAGACAATCAAGAGTCGAAGAGAAACTTGATAGAGTCGAAGAGAAACTTGAGAGAGTCGAAGATACACTTGAGAGGCATAAGGGGGTAGTGGAAGGAAAAATAGATGGAGTGGTGAAAGAAGTAGAGGTGTTGAGGGGTGAAGTGATGAAAGAAGTTGGGGTGTTAAGGGGTGATATTAAGATGGCGGCAGGTGAAAAATTTGAGGGAGTGGTGAAGGAGGTTGTGGAATTGAGGAGTGAACTTACGGGGGTGAAGGGGGTGGTTGATAAATACTTGGATGAAGGAGATCAATTGAAGGGTGAAATAAAAGAGATGAAGAGCTATGTAGAAAAAAATACGATGAACTGAAAAAATATGAAGAAGAAAAGAGGGAGGAGGAAGAAGATGAGATGGAAGAAATGAGGAGGAATGAAGTCGATGTCATTTATACACCGGAGAGTGTTATATCAGCAGATTTGGATTCGGAATGTCCTGCACCCCAGAAGAAGAAGCAGAAGGTAAGTTGAATAAAAGAAAACTTAATTTGATTTTTATTATGTTGTTGTGACAAAAATTTGTATGCAAAATTGTAGGTTGAAAAAGTGGATATTCCAAGCGGAATTGATGACATCGAAGCTGCAATTTGTGATTATTTATGGAATAGTGAGTTAGAATCGGAGTAAGTGAAATATATTGCTTTGTGAGTTATATTTAAATATTTCATGACAACATATTAATCCTAATGATTCATAGAGATATTCTGTAATCTCAATGGGAAATCAATTCGCTAGTGTATACGACGTTGCAACGTTGAAGCCTACGGAATGGGTTGGCGGTGTGGTAAGTAGAAAGTAGAAAATGTTAAAACTTATTGAATATGTTCTGATTGTGTAATTAATTTTGTTAGGTTATTTATTTGCTCGCCTAGACAGTATGCTACGATTCTCAGAAGTCACTTCGGAGGATTGGCTACCTTCCATACCACTTAGCGGTGAGTTAAATTAATAAATGGAGATAAGTAGTGTTATAAACGGTAAATTAATAATGTTTGTTGCGTAATTGCAGCAGCAGGCGTTGGATGCCAACAACAAAGAAAGTGTTGAGAGTATTGCTACCTTCTGGGGTCCCATACTGAATAACTATGTGAAATTCACCGACTGTGAGAAGGTAAGACACCATACCAATTGCAAATGATGTTTTCGGATATAGAATGTTGAATTTTGTCAAATTGGGTGTGAAATTTGTTGCAGATCATGATCACAATAAACTACCATAATTCACATTGGTATCTGTTGGTGTTGGATATGGTAGATCGTGTTGCAACAATATATGATAGTATGTTTACAACTGAAGCAGCTAAACAGAGAGTGAAGGATGCTAAGAGATTGGTATGTATGTATGTATGTATGAAAGGACATTATGTAAATTATAATGCATATTTTTTTTGGATCATAACTTCTATTTTAATGCAGATTAAAATATTAGATTTTTATAATAAGAAACGTATTTGGGTTGAATCCTGTGGATCTCTAGGAAAGTATCCCTTGAAAAATTTCAAATTTGTGGAGCATAAGAAGAATAAGCAATTGAATGGGTATGAGATGTTATCACAAATAGAAAGCTTAATTTATGCAGTATTCATCGTAATTGACATGTGTGGTTTTCAAATTTTGTAACAGACATGATTGCGGCATGTATGTGATGATGTGGATGGAATCGATCGGTTCTACAGGGGCAACTGGTGATTTTGTAAGTGGAAAGAAAAATTCGTTTGTGGTAAAATTGTTAAAAGTCGTAGATTGAATGTTATAGTTTACAATACTTAACGTTCTGACAATTTGAATATAGGTTGTTGGAGAGTGGGATCGATCGCGAATATTAAACGATCTCGTAAGCCACAATCAAAATCAACAAAGACAGGAGATAACAAAAGCTGCCATGATACATAATAATAACAAAAGGATGCAATGATGTAAATGTAGGGTTAATTTTGTATAAGATTTATAATTTTGTATACGATTTATAATTTTGTATGTGAATATAATTATGAATGAGATGAGAAAAGTTAGCAGTATGTTGTTGTACATGTTTCTTATACACATTAAGGGTCATGTTGATACTTACGATATATGGAGATTGTTGTCTGTATTATACCAAATGTCATCATAATTATCATCATGTGCGAGAATGAATGGCCATTCCATATATATTGAGGGTATGTACAATAACTACAAAATTCACTTTAAAGTAAAAGGCAAATTTACAATATGGCAAACAGGGTGCAACCATAAAGTGTCGATCAATATATAAAATGTGTCGATCCCATAAACATCGAAACCCAAAAGTATAATGTAATAGGTAATTTTTCAATCTAATCGGTACAAGTATACCGGTTTTATGAGAGAATAGGTCTAAATAATGTATCGACACTTTTGTAGTTTGTGTCGATATTTTTAGTCCAGAATGAATGGCAAACAGGGTGCAACCATAAAGTGTCGATCCATATATAAAAAGTGTCGATCCCATAAACATCGAAACCCAAAAGTATAATGTAATATGTAATTTTTCAATCTAACCGGTACAATTATACCAATTTTATGAGAGAATAGGTCTAAATAATGTGTCGACACTTTTGTAGTTTGTGTCGATATTTTTGGTCCAGAATGAATGGCAAACAGGGTGCAACCATAAAGTGTCGATCCATATATAAAAAGTATCGATCCCATAAACATTGAAACCCAAAAGTATAATGTAATATGTAATTTTTCAATCTAACTGGTACAAGTATACCAGTTTTATGAGAGAATAGGTCTAAATAATATGTCGACACTTTTATAGTTTGTGTTGATATTTTTGGTCCAGAATGAATGGAAAACAGGGTGCAACAATAAAGTGTCGATCCATATATAAAAAGTGTCGATCTCATAAACATCGAAACCCATAAGTATAATGTAATAGGTAATTTTTCAATCTAACCGGTACAAGTACACCGGTTTTATGAGAGAATATGTCTAAATAATGTGTTGACACTTTTTTTATTTTATGTCGATATTTTTGGTCCAGAATGAATGGAAAACAGGGTGCAACAATAAAGTGTCGATCCATATATAAAAAGTGTCGATCCCATAAACATCGAAACCCATAAGTATAATGTAATATGTAATTTTTCAATCTAACCGGTACAAGTATACCGGTTTTATGAGAGAATTGATATATAATATGTATCGACACTGTTAATGTTTTGTCGATACTAATTAAATATCAAATGTTTTTCCACCGTTCATTATATATAGTACTCTAAATCGAAAAACCCTAAACATAAAGGCAAGCAGGCAGAAGATAACTCTTCCTCTCCGAAGAATACTAGCGTTATCATAACAGTGACGATCAGATATTCAGGTAAATTTATCGATATTTTATGGGTTTGATTGATTTCTATATTGGAGTTTTTTTCCTGAATGTGTTTGTGTTCCATTGTAATAGCATCCAACCAAAATGGCTCCAAAACGTCAGCGTCAGAAGCGCAGTCTTTCTCAAAGCTCTTCTCAACCTAGTTCTTCTCAACCACAACCTCCTTCTGAAACAAACAATTCTTCTGAGGAAATCAGGTCCTTCGAAACTCTGAACTTTAGATCTGATATGGAGAAACAAAGATGGCAGACGAGTTTTAAAGTAAGGAAGATTCGTCCCGAACGTGTCATTGACCTGGGTTTCTTGTTTGATTATAAATATGCATTTAGTTTTAAATCCACATTTACATCTTGGGGTTGGCTTGAATTCCTTGGTGTAGAACCAAGATATTATCCCAACCTAGTTAGAGCCTTCTACAACAATGCTTCCTTACAGCACGAGCCTAATAAGACTAATATAATAGGAATTAATACACATGTCATGGGGAAGGATATATATATATCTCCAGAAAATATGGCGGAGGGTTTAGGTGTAGCGAATAAAGGGGATTCAGATGAAAATGGTGTAGATTGGTCTACAATTAAACGGGTTGCTAGAAATAGCCCAATTCACCTCGATGTAGAGTCGAGAGTGTTTCACAAAATGCTCACATGGTATATCCGGCCTAGTGGGGGAAAACATTCAACGCTTCGAGACAGCGATTATTAGTGGATAGCAAAATATAAATCCAAAACGGCTCCAAACATTGCAAAACTCATATTTAATACAATTATATATATGGTCACAAAGGGAGCAACAATTTCAACTACACTACCATATGGATGTGTCATCACCCATCTGTTGAAGAAGAAGGAAGTTGATTTTTCGCATGACGCCCCTGTCGATTAACCCGCAAGATTAACATGGTATTTATTAAAAAAGCGGATAGATTTTGTTGAAAAACTCGGTTGGAAGCGTGTCAAGGAGGTCGGATTAGATCAAGGAGGTCTACAACCTATATCGACACTTTTTAATATTGTGTCGCTACTTTATGTCCAGATTGGAAGAAAAATGTGTCGATACCTTGTCAAAAAGTGTCGACATTTACACATCGGAACCCAGAATTAAATGTAATAGATAATTTTATAATATAACCGGTATAATATACCGGTTTTATGAGCGAATAGGTCTACAACCTATATCGAAACTTTTTAATATTGTGTCGGTACTTTATGTCCAGATGGAAGAAAATGTATCGATACCTTGTCAAAAAGTGTCGACATTTACATCGGAACCCAGAATTATAATATAATAGATAATTTTGTAATATAACTGGTATAAATATACCGGTTTTATGAGCGAATAGGTCTACAACCTATATCGACACTTTTTAATATTGTGTCGATACTTTATGTCCAGATTGGAAGAAAAATGTATCGATACCTTGTCAAAAAGTGTCGACATTTACACATCGGAACCCAGAATTATAATGTAATAGATAATTTTGTAATATAACCAGTATAAATATACCTGTTTTATGAGCGAATAGGTCTACAACCTATATCGACACTTTTTAATATTGTGTCGGTACTTTATATCCAGATTGGAAGAAAAATGTGTCGATACCTTGTCAAAAAGTGTCGACATTTACACATCAGAACCCAGAATTATAATGTAATAGATAATTTTGTAATATAACCGGTATAAATATACCGGTTTTATGAGCGAATAGATCTACAACCTATATCGATACTTTTTAATATTGTGTCGGCACTTTATGTCCAGATTGGAAGAAAAATGTGTCGATACCTTGTCAAAAAGTGTCGACATTTACATATCGGAACCCAGAATTATAATGTAATAGATAATTTTGTAATATAACCGGTATAAATATACCGGTTTTATGGGCGAATAGGTCTACAACCTATATCGACACTTTTTAATATTGTGTCGGTACTTTATGTCCAGATTGGAAGAAAAATATGTCGATACTTTGTCAAAAAGTGTCGACATTTACACATCGGAACCCAGAATTATAATGTAATAGATAATTTTGTAATATAACCTGTATAAATATACCGGTTTTATGAGCGAATAGGTCTACAACCTATATCGACACTTTTTAATATTGTGTCGGTACTTTATGTCCAGATTGGAAGAAAAATATGTCAATACATTGTCAAAAAGTGTCAACATTTACACATCGGAACCCAGAATTATAATGTAATAGATAATTTTGTAATATAACCGGTATAAATATACCGGTTTTATGAGCGAATATATCTACAACCTATATCGACACTTTTTAATATTGTGTCGCTAATTTTAAGTAACGCGGTTTTTCTTCATTCAAAATATTTATATTTACATACAATAGGAGTCATGTTGATACTTACGATATATGGAGATCGTTGTCATTCCATTCCGTCTTCGAAAAAATCAGTTGATGTAGGCTGTGTGCTTGTACTCAAACTGAGTTTGACTTGATGACATGTTAGTTTGTTATGTCCCTCACCGTTGCAGTACCCACATCGCCTAATTTTCTTATCGACCTTGTTCTTCGGCACTTCTTTTCGCTTGCGTTGTTTTCGTTGAGGGTCACGAACGTTGTTTACTACAATGCTCTGGTTGACTGAATCATTCAAACCAAACGAGTTTTCTAATTCTTCTATTAGTTTTTTCATCTCATCTCTTTCAGTTTTGAAAGACTCGTCTGTCTTTGATGCAATGTAGCATAACCTACTTGACGTTGAACGTAGAGCAGCGAACCTTGCCATTTGCATCACTTCTGGAGACACATTCAAATCAACATAACTGGGTGCAGAAGCCTTCGCATCATTAGTCCACCTACTTTGAATCAAAGTCTCGGGCAAATATGTGTAGTCCAAGTGCTTCAAAATGTGAAGTTGATGGCGACACGGAAGTTCAACGGTCTCGAATTTTTTGCAGGAGCAAATTAGAGTTTTCGTACGAGAATCAAAACTAATTTCAAATTTCCTATTTTTTTCTGCGTACTTTGACAAAATATAATGTTGACATTCATCTGATAAGGACTTAATCTCTGCCTCAATCCGGTACAATGTCTCCTGTATAAGTTCATCTTGGAACACACGAAAAGATTCGCGGGAAAAAATCGCAGCGGTATGGCTTTCAAGGTCGACCAGTTTTGTGATCTGGAAGGGCTTCGTATGGGAACTTAAGTAATCCGCTTTCAACTCGTTCATACGCATTCTACTAATTCCATCTTCAATTGCACGAACAACATCTAAATATGTCTTCTTGTGTTTCAGTGCAATAGCTAGTGAAGCATTCGTAGACTCGCACCTTTGTGTTGAGCGAATATTGGCAAAGAAATGACCGGTTAGATATGTTTGTGCCCATAAGTGTCGTGTATTTCCCTTCTCAATCACCCATGGAAGCTTTTGGACGTTGAATTCTGAAACAATCGAACGCCATTGAATATCAAATTCCTTGGTTGTCCACCAGGAAGCCATGCATTTTGAGAATGCTACTGTAAACTTTGGGTTACCAATGTTAGCTTGTGCATTGCGAGAAAGATGCCAAGAACATAATCTGTGCTTAGCATAAGGGATAACAGTTTTGATAGCCCTCTGCATTGCCCTATCCCCATCGGTGACAACTGAAATAGGTGATTTATTCATCATGGCTTCTAAAAAATTCTGTAGCACCCTCTCAAAAGATTGAGACGTCTCGTCAGCGATTATGGCAGTGGCAAACACAATTATGTTATGGTAATGATTGACACCAACAATAGGCATAATTGGTCGACCATACAAATTATCTTTGTACGTTATGTCGAACGCAATTACATCACCGAAGCATGTGTAATTTGATCTCGATGTAGAATCCGACCAAATAAGATTATACAATGCCCCCGATTCGTCTACCGAGTATGTCATAAAAAACTCGGGATCATCATGTTTCTTATAATCAAAGTAGGCAATAAGCGCATTCACATCCCCATCGACGATTTCCTTTGCTTTACCTCTTTGAAGTGCATTGTAGAGGTCTTTATGTGTAAATCCAACATTATGATAGCCCCCTGCCTGCTGCGTTAAATAGTTCATTACTTGTGACGTGCCAACACCGACCTCTTTCAATGTTGTTGCCTCATCGATATCAGCCTTACTTACAGCTCTATTAGAATGCATAAATGGTGTCATAGCAGGTGTGTACAATGCATGATTATGTTTCTGATTAGACTTACTTATAACCCACTGATCGTTTGTATTTGTTGCTGTAACTACGACTCTAGCCTTACATCCTGTTCTTGTGAATGGCGTATGAGCACGTTGACGATCAACATTATTGACTTTTGATACTCGAAACCCTTCTTTGGAATAACAAAATTCTTATGTCTTCACATTCCCTTCCACGTCAAGCCGTGTTGTTCCCTTACGTGCACTAAACCCATGTTCCCGTGCGAATCCCTTGTAAAAGTACCAAGCTTGATCACGTGAACAGAAGAGCTGACCAACCAATCTGTCAGATTCATCAACATTATGTACTTCATGGCATTCCTCGGTTGGCTTAACATTGTCTACATCAGTATTATCCATGGCAAAAATTTTGTTGTGCAAGTTCAGTGGTCCAGGAGTTGATGGAGATGTAAGCAAAGGTTCATTTTGAACATGTTTCAGTCGTGCTGCTTTCAATAGGATGTGGTATTGGTAGTGGTAGTTAAAGGGTGGGTACAACATTAAATTCGCAGTACATATTTAGGTATGTACAATAACTACAAGTATATATTATCATTAAATTTAGGTATGTACAATAACTACATATTTAGGTACGTACAATAACTACATATTTAGGTATGTACATCTTTTGAGTGAGTTTTAAGATATTAATTTAGTAATTATAGGCGTCTAATGATTTATTTTTTACGTTACGTTATATATTATTATTAAATTAAAAACAATAAACATATATATTACATATTTATTATTATCTTTGGTTAATATTGTTAAATTTAAATACTAAATAATATTTTATAAAATATCAAAACAATCAAATAATTTTTTGTGTAAATGAAATTATTAAATTAATATTGTAGGTGGAAAACATGAAACACTATTAAAAAAAATTAAAACATAAATTACATAACTTTAAAAAAAGTATCGATCATTTTTATAAAAAGTATGTACACTTTCAATATAATAGGTAAAAATATGATGTAATAGGTAGCGCTTATATAATGTAATAGGTAGCGTTTATATAATGTAATAGGTAATGCTTATATTGTAAAGTATCTATCATTTTTTATAAAAGTGTCCATACTTTTTTCACTGTGGAAAACATTAATTTAAGGTTATCTTTTAAGCGAGTTTTAAGATATTAATTTAGTAATTATAGGCGTCTAATGATTTATTTTTTACGTTACGATATATATTATTATTAAATTAAAAACAATAAACATATATATTACATATTTATTATTATCTTTGGTTAATATTGTTAAATTTAAATTCTAAATATTATTTTATAAAATATCAAAACAATCAAATAATTTTTCGTGCAAATGAAATTATTAAATTAATATTGTAGGTGGAAAACATGAAACACTATTAAAAAAATTGAAACATAAATTACATAACTTTAAAAAAGTATTGATCCTTTTTATAAAAAGTATGGACACTTTCAATATAATAGGTAAAAATATGATGTAATAGGTAACGCTTATATAATGTAATAGGTAGCGTTTATATAATGTAATAGGTAGTGCTTATATTGTAAAATATCTATCCTTTTTATAAAAGTGTCCATAATTTTTTCACTATGGAAAACATTAATTTAAGGTTATATTCTGAGTGAGTTTTAAGATATTAATTTAGTAATTATAGGCGTCTAATGATTTATTTTTTACGTTACGATATATATTATTATTAAATTAAAAACAATAAACATATATTACATATTATTATTATCTTTGGTTAATATTGTTAAATTTAAATTCTAAATATTGTTTTATAAAATATCAAAACAATCAAATAATTTTTTGTGCAAATGAAATTATTAAATTAATATTGTAGGTGGAAAACATGAAACACTATTAAAAAAATTGAAACATAAATTACATAACTTTAAAAAAAGTATCGATCTTTTTTATAAAAAGTATGGACACTTTCAAAATAATAGGTAAAAATATGATGTAATAGGTAGCACTTATATAATGTAATAGGTAGCGTTTATATAATGTAATAGGTAGTGTTTTTATTGTAAAATATCTATCCTTTTTATAAAAGTGTTCATACTTATTTCACTGTGGAAAATATTAATTTAAGGTTATCTTTTGAGTGAGTTTTAAGATATCAATTTAGTAATTATATGTATCTAATGATTTATTTTTATGTTATAATATATATTATCATTAAATTAAAAACAATAAACATATATATTACATATTTATTATTATCTTTGGTTAATATTGTTAAATTTAAATTTAAATTTTAAATATTATTTTATAAAATATCAAAACAATCAAATAATTTTTTGTGCAAATGAAATTATTAAATTAATATTATAGGTGGAAAACATGAAACACTATTAAAAAATTGAAACATAAATTATATAACTTTAAAAAAAGTATCGATCTTTTTTATAACAAAATATAGACACTTTCAACATATTATAATGTAATAGGTAAATTTGCAATGCTATCGGTATAAATATATCGGTTTACTTATAAAATAGGTCAATATAAGCACTACCTATTACATTATATAAGCGCTACCTAGTATGTTATTGTACTTTATAATATTTTCGATTAAATAATATAATTTAACCGGTCTAAATTTTAACTGATCACTTATTTAACCGATCACGCCATATATTAATCGTTTTTTAAACGCCGCACCACATAACTACCCGACTAGACGGTACTTGTCGTTTAGGGAAAAAAAACCCAAAAAGAATATTATTTTAAAAACTTTTATTAAACTCTTATTGAAACTACTCTTAACCTCACGTCCCTCAAGGTAAGCTAATTTTTTTCCTCCCCACCATAATCTGTGCTGTTATCTTTTGCAAACCCTTTTGAGACACAAACAAAAAGTCCATTGTACCCCTTGATAAATCCAAAATTACAGTTCTCGAAGGATGATATTTTTGAAATCCCATTCAACTTGTGTTTTGCACAACTGAGCAATAAACTAACACTAATTGCCATATTAGAGTACGATTATTATAATATAATACATCTATCTCGGATTTGGAGGAACCGAAGTCGTCACTGATTTTGGTGCTTTCGTGGTTAGATGGTTCGGAAGAAAGCGAAAGGGTTTGTAGGTTTTCATTTTTCTTATTTCAGGGTAAAAGTTAAAAAAATATTAAATAATTTTGAAATTACAAAATCGTTTGAGTAAAAGATTTAGTATCTAACTACTATATTCAATTAAAACATTATTAAAAACAATATTTAATTTAATTATTATTAAAATACTACATAATACAATTATGTCAATAACAAAATTAATGACGTTAAAATAAATATTAAAACTAGACATTAACAGTAAACAGATTTACAAATAAAAAAGTAAATATAATTCAAGAGACAGATAATTTATTGAACTACCCATATTTGATATTCTTCGAAAATCAACCGGTGTTGTTGAAGGTCGCACTCACCTATTTACCTTTACATGTATTTGTTTTTTTCTATTTAATAAAATAATATTGCTCCGTAAAAAAGATGATTTCTAAAGGATTGCTATTTGTTTTTATATTAGAGTAACAGCAATGGCATGGCCTTGAACAGATAAGGACGAACAATCCACAACGAGACAAAGCTGAAAGATTTCGGTCCGAAAGTTGGTGGCTTTCTGGTGATTATGCTCAAAGTTATTGTCCTTATCTTGATAATGCCGAGACAGCTGGTTTTCTTTTGGTTTTTGTGTACTCCTCTATATAAGAATGTCGATGATCCTTCGTCAAAACGACCATTATGATTTCATGCCTTTCCTTTTATTGAATCCTTGGAGTTTCCTTGTGAAGACTGGAATTTGTATCACACTCCCAATTTTGGTAAATAAAATTATTTCAATTTAAATACAAAAAGTCTCACTTTTGCGTTCATAATTCTTTTTTTTTGGGGGTAAATAATCCATCCTTCTTGAAATAGAAATTTGAAGAATTGCAGGCCGTGAATATAAAAGAAGCAAAGATGTTTTTTATCACCCGTTATGAGTATGCGTTTCCATATGTACTTTGATTTCGATGCGGTTTAATTCGGATATATTATCCAAAGAGCAACTCGTAAATGATTCTCTTTTATAAAATATTATTATAAGATGTAAATCTAGTCAAAATAATAAATGTTATACATTTGATTTGGGGTATCGTGTAGTCCGTACGTTACATGATACGGGTGACGACAAATGTCAGTGAGGCCGTGAATTGTTTTCATGAATTATCATGGATTTATGCTGTCTCAAACTGAGATGGAGATTGAAGACCTTAATAATATTCGGGGCCAAAGAGAAGTGCCAAAATTGTGGGGTTAACTTGTTTCTATCTAATCAATACTTCGAAAAGATGTATGCAACAAATATTAGATAAAAATAATAATTAAACCCGTGCAGGGATTGATCAAATTTTGAACCCCACGTTCAAAATATAGTGTGCAGATGTACGTACGAATACATTTATTAATCGTTTTTTTTCTCATAAACATCTTCGTACTTGTAATATCATCATGTAGAAGTCATGCATCGGGAACAAACATAAGATGAACGAAAGTGTCTAGAAAGATAACATTATAATGTTAAAGATAGAAACAAGTATAATACTATTACTACATAAACAAATCCAAAAACAATTCATATTTTTGGAACTTTTTAATTGAAAATTGTAAGAAGGGCGTCAAACTTTGTTTAATTTAGAAACGTATAAAAAGGCAAAGTAAAGTTTGTTTTGTAGTGAGAAAAAGGCACCGGCCATTGCCAAAAAAGTTAACACTTAATTTCAGTATGATTGACAACGCTAACATGTCTTTAAGCATGATTACATAGTGAACGGCCTAGATGATTTTGATTATTCAAAGGTGTTATGTTTTAAAGTAGTAGGGCCATGTATTAATTGCTCATAATCCACAAATTTATTGAACTTGGGATAATTATTTCATTTTTTACTTTCTTTGAAGTTGCAGTCCGAGGGTATAAAAGATCAGAAAGGGATTCATGCATGAATGGATATCATTTTTCTTTTTTATTCTCTTGCCTTTTCTTTAACTTTAATTAATCATAGAGCTTGGCTTCTCATTTTCTATATTACCTTTATTTATGATCACACCGATTTTAATTCAAGTCACCCATCAACATTTGAAAACTACACTTTTCATTTTTTTAACAGTTTAGAGTAATTATACGAGAGTATTTATTTATAATATTTTGTAGTAGTTGGTAACATACATTTGCAAAACGTAGCTACTTCAACTCGTAATTTTTTAAGAAAAACAACAATCGTTTTAACTCCAAGTCCACTTGATAAGTTCATCGTAATCTTAAATCTAAATCCAATATATTACAATAATAACTAGTATTATTTGATAGTAGCAAAAATTAAAAGGTAATTAATTATGATATCACGGCCAACGAGAGAGAGAAAAATATTAAAACGACGTGAATATTCGGTCATCCATTACCATGGAAACATGTAAAGCTTAATCAACAACGAAAACCGAATAATCAAAACTCACCAAAGAAGCTCATCGTTTGAACATTCATTTAGACCGACTTGTGTAACATGTACGAAGACTGAAAAAGGAATGTAAGTTCATAGGTACGACATTTGCGCTCAACTTGTGTAACAAGGTGGATGTGATTGATGGTTATGTATCAACATTCAACACCATATAAATCCGAGATACATCCTATTATTGGTATTCTCGATTCAATGAAAAAAACAAAATCCATCGGCTGGCCCTTTGGGTGTTCCCGTTTCAGCACAATGCATTAATTGTTTTCCTCTCCTTTGTCTGCCATTGTAGGGTGCAAGTAAATATTGCAGATTAGGGGATAAAAAGAGAGGAGAGCTTTTGGTTCTAAAACAGAACAACATGATGTGCAACAAGTTATATTATGAAGCAATCTAGTTTTAACAGGTTTCGGTTCCAGGAAAACCCAAAGCTTTGGATTTTTTTCATGATTATTTTCATCTTCAACAGATATGTACTGCAAATATAGAAAATGTAAGGTGGCGAGCAGCTGTCAAAAAAGGACAAAAGAAAGGTATTGAAATCGAAAGATATGCCCTGGAGTAATCATCACCAATTTGATTAGCTTTTTTGTTTTAGTTTCCTGATTCCAATGGCAATAAGTAAGAAAAGGCCCACCTTGAATATACAGACAGACAGGCACATTCGTCTCACCTTTTTTTATTTTTTTTTCAACTTTAGAAAAAGGTTCTTGCATATAACATACAATAACAAGAGCCAACTTTGCTTGGGGCCTATTCAAGATGAATCTAGAAATTTAGAAATAGAGATCTAAAAATTTTTGTCGTTGGTTAACAGGCAGATAGAACGGTAAACAATGGTCACTTAAAACTCGTCATCTAGAGCTGACGAGTTCGGCCGGATAAAATTTAATAAAAATTAAATTAAAAGAAAAATGAATTCATTTATATATAAAGACTAATTTTCGTTATGTTTCCCAAGCGTATCGATTATATGGAGCGCGTCCATATCAACCATATGCATAGGAATCGACTAGTGCTATGTCGCATCACTCTATCAGCGGGGTGTGTTGAGCTCGAACCGATCAATTGAAAGCCACCAAGAAGTTGTTGAATTGGCAAACAAGATAATGTGGTGGAAGCAACCGAAAGATAAAAAATTAATGCAACGATTTATAGTAGCTTGACTTCCTCAATAAAGTCTACATATACTACCTTAGCTATTCACACTAATGATTTTCCATAAATTTACTAATTTGTCTTTCTTTTGAGGGGAAAGAGTAACCTTACACCATTCACTAAGATTTATACCCCAAAATCTTGTGAATCATTTCCCTCAAAGTTTACACTCCTAAACTTTGAGTTACACTCTCCCTTAGAGAAATACAAATTTAGCAAACAAGGAAAAACCTCACAAGGT
The DNA here is from genome assembly GCF_006381635.1 of Hibiscus syriacus. NCBI lineage: Eukaryota > Viridiplantae > Streptophyta > Magnoliopsida > Malvales > Malvaceae > Hibiscus > Hibiscus syriacus. The sequence continues at coordinate 116,249 of NW_024063515.1, forward strand.
AAATATATTTGCACAATTAAGCTATCAAAAGACGAACACTAAATATTTACAATAAAACTCTCTAAAAATACAAGAGAAAATAAAATAATAAAGATTTGAAGCTCTTTTCTCTTGATCTTTAATTTTGGATGCTCATCTCTTACTTCTTGAAGTGTTCTTGAAGTGTATTTATAAGAATAAATGAGTTTGAAGCGGTTTATAGCCGTTGAGGAAGTTTGGAGGTGAATTTTCGAGCAATTTTAGGCTCATGCACTTAGTTATATTGATACTCAAGTATGGGTAACAATACTCCTTCAAAATATCCGTTACAAGCTCAAATTTAACTTTTTTACAGCCCGATATCGATATTCAATAGTAGAATAGTGTCAAATAGTAACATAATAGTGTTTTCATATTTTAAAAGCTTTAAACCTTTTTAAATACTTTAAAACATTTTAATCAACTCAAAAATATTTGATAAAAATAAAATAACTAATATAACATATTTTTGATGTTTTAAAAACTTTGAAACATATTTTTTAAGTTTGTTGGATTTTGAATTATTTTTGAAATACTTGAGCAAATTCAATTAAGTTCAAATTCATTTTGCATTTTTTGTTATATCAAAATATATGTTCAACAGCGTAACACTCAACAATCGCATAATACAATAACATCGCCATGACACACCATAAGTGAGACCCCTTAAAAATTGATCCGACAAGAACTGATTGATCTCCTTATCAACATGCGGATGTCAAGAAAACTGTAAATATTAAATATCAAAGTTAGTATATATAAAGTTAAAAAATTCAAAAAAATAATAAAAATATCGTATATCATATAACATATCGATCGACAATGTCGATCCTCATCCATATGTCTTGTGCAGTGGCACTCGCCAACTTCGTCTCAGATATTTTATGACGTTGTCTAAAATATTTAAAAATAAAAATATTATAAATTAATTAATTAATGAAATTAAAGAAAAGGTTAAACGAACGAAGTTAAACAATTGCCTTGCAACCAGCGGAAACTCAACCGGGGTTGATGTAATTGGCGTCAAAAATAGAAATCGGTATCAAGTCCATGACTGTAGCAATATCTGACAACCTGATACATCGGCTTTTTGACCTGGCTGGACAATTGCAGCCTTGCAAAGCTCCCGGTACACAAAGGCTAGAATCGTCGAGCCTCAACTGGTATTACGACACACAACGAAGTCTTGTAAATATTGCAGACACTGAGTGCACGCCAAATTATCGGATTTATCTGGTAATAATACCCCTCCGATCACTTTGAGAGGAAATGCTCGGGACACGAAAATAACCTCCACCTCAGTAGACTCTGTCGTCACTTGGAATTAAGATTCTAACCATGTTATCTGTACCCGATAGCCCTTGTTAACGTCAGATGGTGACCATTTTCCCAAAACTTCGTACACTAACGTCGCGTGGTCGTAAATGTTCTGGCTCACCACAGGGGTTCCATTCACATGAACATCAAGTTGATAAGTGACATATTCCAAAGTAATCAACGCTTCACCACTCGAAAATTGGAACATGTGCATCTTGGGCCTCCAACGTTCGAATAGAGCCTCAATCAACGTTGGGTACAACTTGAAGCCACATACAAATATGACATAAAATAGACCAAATTGTTGCAGATATATCAACATATGCTGCTGCGACTCTCTATATGTCATCCCCGCTTACAAATATTCCATTCGTCATCTGACCGACCTTGGATCGACGAAACATGGGTGTTATCCACATGCAACATATATTCTCGGGTTGCCATTTTTTGAGATTTTCATACATGATTTTTTTTTTATTTTTTTGAATTCAGAGTTTGGTGAAAAACCAAAATCCCAAACCTTATTTATAGCCTTACACTCAACGACTATAAACAGTTAGAAATTTCAAATTTCTTGTCGAACTCGTTAGCTTGAGATGACAAGTTCAAAGTGACGGTTGTTGACCGTGGCCCCGTCTACCCGTTGACCAACGACTACAAAACGGCTAGCTTTTTTTTGAATTTGAAGGAACTTGTCACTTTAAGGTGATGAATTTCGTCTATTTTTTTAATTTTTAATTTTTATTTTGTAATTTTAAAAAAATAATTTTTAAATGGACTCATCACCTCTGCGTGACGAGTCATATTAATGACAATAAAATAATAGCCTACATCGGACCCATCACTTAGAGACCATTTAAAAATAATATTCGGGATGACGAATTTCATGTGTACCGTAACAATTGTCATATTTTCTAAAATAAAAGCTGGGGAGGTTCAATACCATAAATAATTGACGTGCTAGAGGTATTGGGAAAAAAAACCTATCTATAGCACCAAAAGGTTTGGAGAAAAAGTGTTAATGTAACCATGGCTAATTAGGCCTGTAAATGAACTGAATGTTCACCGAATCGTTCATGAACCGTGCGGCGGGAAATTCGTTTATGTGCGTTTATTTAATAAATGAACGAACATGAACAAGATTTTTTGTTCGTTTAATTAAATGAACGAACATGAACATAGGTCTCGTTCGTTCATTTACGTTCGTGAACGTTCGGTTATGTTCGTTCGGTTATGTTCGTTTATGTTCGTTCGATTATGTTCGTTTATGTTCATTTATTTATGTTTAACCCAACCTTCTTAAATCAATTTTGGTGACCAATTTGTAAGTATCTTAAAAATATTAATTAATATGATATTCTGATGACCAACTCCATAATTAATCCAATTTTATTTGGAGATTAAATCCAATATATTAACCTGTGAGGCACCTATATTCATTTCCCCCTTTTTTTCCCAAACCCTAGTGTTCACTAGAGAGTGGAGACGATCGCTGAAAGCTTCAAAACAAGTTATATTATAGTGCAATATGAAGTTTTACATGTTTGTTTTCATCTCTTTCTCTGTTTTATTTAGCTTAATAGTTGATATGTAAAGTTATTGCAGGTATCTTCACATCTAAAACTCAAGAAAACATCATACTTCTTTCTAGAAATAGATGGGAATATAAAGGTAACAATCGGAAGTATACGAGCATCAGTAAATAGAAAAATATATAGAATTTGCCAGAAAACAAAACAAAGGTTTCTATGCAATTTCTGAAAAAGAGTGTAATAGGAGAAAATGATTGTTCATATGTAATCATGGACCACTAAGATAAATGTTATAGCGTTAAATTAAAGTTGTGTGAATCATTTAATATCTTTAAAAGATCGATCGAAATATTTGATATCTTCAAACATTTCATCACTGCTAATAAACTCTTACGCTATTTATCACTGTAGATTTGGTTGATTTGCATTGTCGACTATTTTTCATGAAATAACAATGGAAGGTAGGGTCTCCAACGTTTATGTTCGTTTATGTTCGTGTTCATTTATGTTCGTGTTCGTTTATGTTCGTGTTCGTTTATGTTCGTTTATTTATTAAATGAACGAACATGAACAAATTATATTCCTTAATAAACGAACATGAACAAAAAAAATTTTGTTCGTTTATGTTCGTGTTTGTTTATGTTCGTCTATTTATTAAATGAACGAACATGAACATACCTCCGTTCGTGTGCGTTCGGTTCGTTTACAGGCCTATGGCTAATGGCTAAATATGGCCTCACCTGCTACTCTACAACACTATTATCCCAAGTTTACAAGTACTGTTGATAAAATTGAATTTCCCGTCATAATATAAAGATTATTTCTAAATTAACGTTTAAATTTAATGATGTTACATCACATCTTGAAAAGATTGATATAAAGCTCATATAAAAAATAGAGTTTATAAGTAGTTGTGTTGCACATCTTATCATTAATGTCTTGAAAGAGGATAATAATCTCATTAGTATCAAAGCGGCCCCTTGACTGTTTGATTTCATGTCGAACATTCCGGTGTATGGGATAGACAGGCTGAACAACTGTAAAAAATGATTCATGAGATTGAGAGTGAGAGAATATCACGTCTCGAAGAAGTGGATGACATAAATCTATATTAAAAAGATAAAGAAAGCTTTACGAGTTTGTAAGCAGTAACAATGCATACCCTATTAGACATTCTTTTGGAAAAAAAGACCATGCTCTCGTTTAATGCAAAGTAGCCAACGGCCGGTGTGAAAATGACATACTGGTAAAGGCTTCTTTGAGGGAGGAATGACTGGCTTTTACTGAACTCCAAAGGTTCTCATTTCAATTAGGTGCAAGGAAGATACGTGAATCATTTTCTTTTCCCAAAATTCTTACAGTTGGAACTCACAAGCCGGACAACGAGCTGCAGCAAAAGGTAACGTAGGTGCATCCAAGCCGTCGCTTTAACTTTTGGATTCGGATTCGAAATTCCTCACAAAGTTAGTTTGGGACCTTTTATTTGGATATGCCTGGAACGAGAGAGGAATCCACAGGGAGGGAAGGTTTTCACTAGTAATTTTGCAATAATCTTGTACCCAATATTTGTGAGATCCATCACAATGGTATCCGTGCACGAGGAATGGCAAGAAAAAACAATGACTTGAAACCGTTACAAAATGTAACGCTTCCAACCTCTGATATACAAATTCATCTATTTTTATTTCTACTTGAATATGATTTTACCTCGAACAAAATATTGACTGGTTTAACTACTTGTTTAGCTACAACTTTTGGATATATTTGGATTGCACAAGTGAAAAATGGAACCAATAAAATTCAGGTTAACTACTTGTTTAGCTACAACCTCTGAGCCCTTTAAAGATATCTTCAGGTAAGACAACCAGTGCGTGCTGATGCCCTTGCCAAACTAGGAAGATATTTTCAAGCCCAAGTTTCCTTGGGTTAATTTTAATGATTTAAGATGCATCTGTCATTCCCCACTTGGGATTTCTGAACCATTCGAAATTATCAGGTGGAAGTTGTTACACAGTTTAAAGATACCCGGAAGAGCTACAACAATGGAATTAACAAGTAATGCATATGAATCACGCTAATTATAGGCATACAAAACGTGTTAATGGAATTGATAAATTGAAACCATAGCTCATAGAAATGATAGAAAGGTGATTCTCTTCATCCTTCTGTAAATTTGTTCTCATTTACTTTACCTACTCTAAAACTTAACATGGAATTCCCTAGTTAAACATGTTCTTTTGAACCTCTTTTCTTCTCTTTCATCGATCATTTTGATTAAAAAAGAAGAAAAGAACTCCAAAGGCATGGATTTATGAAAGATACCTTTTGTACTTGAATCAAATTTAAATTATGTCCTTAGACTTCTGGATGGGGAGCACTTGACTGAATCCTTCCCAGATTGTACGAGTATATCATGATTTATTGATGCCAGCTGTGACAACTTCTGCAATAGAAATATTAAACTTGAAAAATTGACTTGAGCAATACAGATTACTAGAAATGTACGTATGAATGCATATGTTTCAAGAAGACCAAGTGCCATACCTTAAAAGAGAAACTTATTAGAGAGAGATTAAGAGGAGAAGGATCAAACTTCGCCAAGTCACCACATTCATCCATCTGAATCAGAGGAAACAAGAGATGATCACGACAGCATTGCCCGATAATAAGATGAATATTGCAAATTGAAAATGGGTGAATATAAGAGAGAATGGATTTCATCCAAATTGAAAAATATTTTTTCTTCTAGAAAATCTCCTATCACAAAGGATGGATATTGTACAGACATTCCAGATACATATTTATTACTAGGAAAATTATCTAGGTACACTGTCAGTGGGAGTTTGTAGACTTCACAAGGGGAGTCAAAAGGATGAAATGTATCCTTGGCGTGTGTAAAAATAAATAAGTAGTTATATGCATAGTGGGCGTAGTAATATATATATATATATAGCCATTAGATTTAAATAATAAATGGCTTAGATTTAATTAAACTTTATAACACATAAATATTTCTTTTAACTCCGCTTGTGGACTTGAAAAACTTCACTGCCAGTATATGGTGTACCAAAATTGAGACATATTTACCATACTGTAACGTTAAGATACTTATGTAAAAAAAACCCACTAAGATGCTATGATGCAAAGCCAACCATAATAAAACCACAGCCCTTACCACTAACTGGGTTCGGCTACAAAGATCAAATTCCAAACATTGCACTCGACAAGATCAAATTTTACAAGTGATTAAGGTCCTCAGTGGCATAATTCTTAACTATAATTCTAGATTAAAACCAAATCTGAACATGCATTTCCACATATCCATCCTTCTGGGATTCTGTCAGAAGTATTACTTTTCAGACAGATAATGCAGTCTACAAGCTAGTTAATTACCTCGGGTCCAAAATCTGATTCTGAGTCATGAGTCTCATTATCAGAATTACCACATTCATTCTCATTCAGGATTCCACTCGAAATTCGACTAAAACGTGATGTGAAATAGCTTGTGTCATCCGCACTGTTAGGGTGTGGTACAAAGGCAGCCTGAAAGAAGTTAATGCTAACATGTTCATATTGGCTTTCCATCAAAGATGAATAATCATTTTCTACCATTCTTCTAATCACGCCCCCTCTTCTTCTCCAATAAAATTGAATACTCTCGTTCTTATATGTAGGCACTAAAACAGTAAAAAGTAAGAAAACATCTACAAAAGGCTACAAATTTTAATGGTTAAGCATATACAGTGATATCAATGGACAATGGTTATGAAACCCCAAAGAATAGCGATAAAAACCCTAACTTAAACTGATACTAGTGACTAATATAAAACCTTCAAATATAGAATATAATATGCATTGCTGTCAGTAAACCTTAACATATTGGATTAACATAAAACATAACTGTCAGACATTATGCTTGAGGCAGGAAAAGAATGGCATATGTGGATTCATACCTTTTGCAATGCAAGACTATCCCATTTAATTCCATTGAAAAAAGCATGTGCTTTAACCTGTAAGATGGCCCCGCTTAATTAAAAAGACCAATATTAAATTAACATGATACTCTTTCAAGTTTTAGTAGTGAACAGAAGGTATATTTTGCTTTTCCATGAAATAAAGAAGTTAGAAAGTGAAGTACAACCTCAGTTGCTCCAGTTGCTCCCAAGCGCCGAGTGGGATCATGTATAAGAAACCTGCAAGAAAATGAATTAATAATGATTAAGTTATTCTGAATGAACTTTTCCCTTAACATGAACAAGTCAATAAAATACAAGCAAAATCATATATCAAGACTCAACCAAAAAACCTGTTAATTCGATCTTGAGCCTCAAAGGACATCTCACTAGGGACAGACGGCCATGGAATTTTCCTGTTCAGAATGTTGTCAAAAATTATCTGCAAAGTCATGACAAAAATGAGAAAAGCATGGAATAAAGCTGTTCCTAGTCCCCAACATCTTTTGGACAGAGTACAGATATTAAGTAATCTGATGAGGAATGAGTTCGAGAGATGAAAAAGGGATTTGTTACCACTTTTCAGAGAACAAATTCAAAGAACATAATAATACTCAAAAGGTTCATGGTAATTGGAGATCATATATTATGGCAATTAATAATTGCAAGATGAAATAACATCCAAACAACTAAAGTTTAATCGAAAAGTTTCATCACTTATAAACATGTTTACAAGAGTTTATATTGATAAACTGAGTTACCACCTAGTTCAAAAAGAAGAATGGATGACAGAGAACTATTTGCAGTTATAATATAGAACCTTAGCTATGACTTCACTGTGAAAGGAAAAAAAAGGAAAGAAAGAAAGGTGGTTGTATGTGTTCCTTTTTCAAGACTAATCTAAATATCAGAATTTTGTGTCTTGGCAGTAAAAACATGTCACCAAAACTTGAGACGCTGCTCAAAGAACTAAAAGAGAATCCCCATCAACATAAAGATTCAATGAAGCAAGATTCTGCTTGACCACAAAATGGACATAATAATTGAACACGTAGATCAGAGTTACCTAATACTTCATTAAGGATGAGGATAGAGTGAAGGACGAGAATAATTGAAAAAGATAATACCACAGGGTGTCCAGCGGTGAAAGGTGGAATTCCTGTAATCAACTCAAACAAGATTATCCCCACTGACCACCAGTCCGCAGCATAACCTGCATGAATGTCATTGTAGTAATATCAAATGTCAATTCTATTAAAGACTTGGAATAAGCCTTAACATCAGCTTGAGCCCAAACCATGCTCAGTGCCAAGAAGAATTTCAGGGGCCAGGTAGTCAGGTGTCCCAACAGCTGAGTGTCGACTTCTATAATCCATTTGTTGCTTATGTAGATTACATGCATCTATTGAAGTAGTTCGATTTGTCTCAGGACAAGATAAGTCAATTGTGTTGTTTATGAGGCCAATTTTTTATAGTCCGAAGTCTGTAAGCTGGTAACATAAGCAATGATTAGCATGTTATCGATACGATAACATGAGATTAATGAATAAGTTAAACTAGAATTTAATGCTTCTAGACCCGCTACATAATATACTTGATACATTAAAAGAAGATTTATTTGTTCCAGACCTTAATGACCATCATGTGCAATCAGTATGTTATCTGGTTTCAAGTCACGATGCACAACCCCAAGGGAATGAAGATATTCTAAAGCAAGAACCTGAAATATGGATATACCTTAAGAAAGTTTAGACAATAATTAGATTGGTTTCCATAATACAGAATGAGTTGGTACAAACCAGCTCCGCAATATATGTACGAGCTACTTCTTCAAGGCATCCAACTTTTCTGAGTAAAGGGTATAGATCACCACCATTGAGATATTCCATAACCAAATAGAGGTTATCTCTACAGGTGAATGAACAAAAAAATCGAACCTGGAATTATGAACTCACTTCTTTTATTCAACTACCATCATTCTTAGACAATTAGAAAGTTTGAACTAGTTACAACATTAACCATCTTTGTCAAATGATAACAAGAGTAGATAGGTTCAAGACAAAAGGGAAATTGCATAATTCCAACAAGATAAACTTGAAACATGTGGGAATTGTAAATTGAGTAAAGAATGTAAGCGCTCATAGCATATGCTTGAATAGGCAATTACCACAAAAGGGTTTAGAACTGCTATTAGTATATTTCGTTCAGCTAATATACACTCAATATCAATTTTAAGTATCATATCCAATTTCTTGAGAACCTGCAACAGCAGAAAAATTGCATTGAGTTAAAAACAAAAACCAGATCACATTTCTTTTTCCCCAAAAATGCTCAAGATTACAGCTCATGTATCTAACACTTTAGAAGGAAATTAAAATCTTGTAACTTATAAATTGAACTTTGACAGAAAACAGAAGAGAAACTGAAAAACAGAAAGAAAAATAAAAACTAAAGTTATTTTCTAATCTGCCGTAATAGTACACATATGTCCCCTATATAGCAATTAGTAATTAACTCCTAATATACTTACTGTAAGATAAAGTCTATCCAGAGATAAAGATAATAAAATCTCCTAATCTTAAAAGACTCCTAAAACAGTAGGTCTCTTAATAAAACAACAAAGTAAACATGGTTAGGACTCTAATAAAATTCGACAAACTTATTGCTAATATGTTCTGGCAATGAAAGCATAATGTTGAGCTCTACTTCCAAACTAATTCAAGAGATGTGTTGGCTTGGAAAAGCTCCAAATTTATTCTTAGAAGTCAATTAAGCAATCACTTGATTCTGTCGACTTCATTTTTTAGAAACTGAAACAAGATTCTTCAGCATTTTCTGGCATATGAATGCATATTACAATAGACAATATAGATTCTTGTACAAAAGAGGACACTTCTAACAAAAGAGGACAATATTTATTAAAAAAATAAATAAAATTCATGATTTATATATTGAAATATTAATTTTGAGTTATATAAAATATATTTTTATTATAATTATATTTTTATATAGTTTAAATTGATATAATTCATATATAATTGTAAATATAATTTAAATATTATATTTTTAATTTGCAACATAATGTCTATAATAGACATTTTATTTTTTCAAACTCACTTCTAACAACAATCCCAAATAGTTAAATTTTAAATTGTACTTTTGAATAATACTTTTAAAAGTTTGTTTCTACGCCACTTTTAAAAGTCAAATTTCAAAAATAATGTCAAATTGACCCTTACATAAAAAAGCTCAATACTTTAGGTACCTATTTTGGTAAAAAAATATTTTAGGTGCCTATTTCAAAAATTTGTTTCTACATTACTTTTAAAAGTCATTTTTTCAAAAGTAATGTCAAGTTGGCCATTAGATGAAATTTTTTAATACTTTAAGTACTTATTTTGGTCAAGAAATATTTTAGGTGCCTATTTTGATAAAAAAAACTTTAAATATTTATTTTAATACAAAAATTAATATTTAGATGTAAAAAATAATACTTATTTATAATACAAGTCAAATAAAGTTAATTTTAAGAAGCTTTTAAGAAATGTATGAATCGAAATGTAAAGATGCATCAATTTCTGATTTTTTTCCCCCTCTTATGAGTTCTAGAAAACATCAAAGAAGAAACCATAAAAGGCAAACATTGTTGAATACGAAGAAATTGAATTCAAAATCCTTCATAATCTTTGTATTTTTTTCAAGTTTACGTAACTAACCATTCATAATGATTTTAATTTTTACTTTTATGTAATCTTTTGGATGTTCTGAAGCTATTGCGATTTGTAATTTAATTTTTTTACATAAATTTAAATATTTGTTTTGACAAAAAGATTCTCTAGACACTTAAATGAAAAAATAATACAGTATTTTTAGATATTTATTCGTAAAATGAGTCATTTAAAAATGAGAAAAAATAGTACGCCGGTTTAAAAATCTGATAATTGTAACTCTTATTCAAAAAAAAGAAAAAAATTACAGTTCCCTCGAGCCAACAAAAGCAACACGTTTGCTTAAAGAATGGTACCGCATTAACAAATTTACTTCGAGTATGTAAATAAGCAGTTGGGGAGTAGCACCAAGAACAGATATTTGTCAAACCATATTTGAAAACAGATTAGTGACAAAAACTTCTGCATTTATTCTCTGTTTATGTAAATTAAAATTACAACATGGTATGCTCAAATGGCTTCATAATATCTTATGGAAGGCCAAAGAACAATTTAAAAGCATTCCCCTTGAAGCAGAAGTTAATGGAAACTGGTTTTGACAGTTAACTGTTGTCATCCACAATGTGGCTGTTCACAAACAAACTTTCTCTTCGTTTAGGAAAGCCAGGTTCCAGGGTTGATCCCCTATACTTCAGCTCTTGAGCAGCTCTATAACTGGGATCAATAGAAGCAGCTCTAGAGGTTGGATCCCCTCTATAATTGGGTTCGATGGATGCAGGTCTAGAGGTTGGATCTGCTCTATAACTGGGTTCAATGGTCGCAGGCCTAGAGATTGGATTCGCTCTATAATTGGGTTCGATGGAAGCAGGTCGAGAGCTTGGATCCACTCTATAATTGGGTTCGATGGAAGCAGGTCTAGAGCTTGGATCCACTCTATAACTGGGTTCGATGGAAGTAGGTCGAGAGCTTGGATCCACAGAACTCGGCCTGAAAGAACTAGTTGCTCCGCCTTGATATCGAGAAGGGGAAGCATACCTTCGACTTCGAAGACCACTGCTTCTCAAGTCCGACATATCAGATCCTCTTGAAGAAGAATCTATAAAAGACCTGTCCGCGGTTTTGGATCCTAGTGGAGCCCCATCTGTAGCTGATGTAGAGCTAAAAGGTTCATTTGGTCCCAATGATGTGAACGCTTCCTTTTTCTTCGCAAAGAACTGCCATGCCCCAAATAGGAAAAGTATGAAAAGTAGCACGGGGCTGGTCCACAGCATCGAATTAGATTCGCCTTTCATAACCGGAAGGTTAGAGCGATACATTCCTATGTAATCACCTCCGAGGCCAAGAACAATGAGTTTTTCACGATCACTCGCTATTAAGGGCGTTGTGTGCCTTATCTCTTTATCTGTATCCACCGCCGGGTAAGTTAAAAACGATGACCTGATCTCATCCAAGCTGGCAGAGAAAAGAAAACGCGGCGCACCAGCCCTAACATAATGTGGTGTAGAAACATTATACACAAAAACCTTTTCGGGATCCACGATAAGTAAATATCCTTTAATAGCCAGGAAAGCAAGAGGCTCATTCATTTCCAACTTTTTCTTGGACCTAACCCTGCACTTGAAGTTCATACTATCGCCCAACAGCAAAACATGAATCAAATCACCATCAGATGTAAAACCATAAGCTTTAGATCGCTCCGCTGCATCAAAAACATAATTCCGAGCAAGAGAATGATTCAACCCTTCGCATTCTGATTCCTTAATTTTCATGCTCCGCAAATCCAATGAACCAGCACCAGTCTCCGTCAAGAACAAAGACCTTTGCTTCAAGAACACGAGCGGCCTACTTGTTGGCATGGCAGAACCATAAATTGTTCCATCTTCTCTAAAAACCCTGATTTTTCCACTAAGATCTGTAGACAAAATATATCTCATTCTCCCAACATGATGAACTTCCAATGTAGTTATCGGCAACCCATCTCCCCCGCCTTCGGAAGCAACAAATTTACCAACAGTCTCCACTACAGGTGAACTCAACTCTTCTCCATTTGATCCTCCGTAAACTCTATTTACCAAGACCATGCCGTTACGATGTCCGGTAACGACAACACTCTCATTCTTAAAAACAGACATGTATGAAACCATTGCCATAATTGGCGACTCGCTGCCGGTGTGAAACTCAGCAGTAACATCCCCATTCCTTAAAAACACAAAAACCCTTCCTTTTTCATCTCCAACAGCAACATACTTGCTAAGCCCCTCATAATCACGAAAGGGCAAAACGTTTATACATGTTGCATCAGAATCTAATTTCACAGCTGACATGAACTGAAACCTCTCGGACCAAAAGGGACTGTATTTGGTAACCGAGACAGCCCTCCCTCTTTCCCCGTCTCTAACTTCAATTTCTTGAACGTTTGCTTTAACACTACGCCTGTGATAAACTTTTGAAGACTCTGATAATTTTGATTCTAATCTAGAAACTATTTCACTAAGATTTCTAACTAGTTCTTCGAGTTTACGTAACAAAACCTGTTGAGGAACGAAATCATGCGGACTCTTAGGATCAGGTTCATGGAGATGAATCTGATCATTCCCGTCCTCGTTTGGATTGAGACGGAGCTGGAGTCTACAAGAACTATAGAAAGCGGTAGCGAAGTGAAAATGAAAAGAAGAAAGAAGAGAAAAAACCTGACTTTGATGGGGTTTGTCATTTTTGAAGGGGAAAAGCTTCAAGACTTGGGTGATTCAATGTTCTGCCATTACAAAATCAAACCTTGTCTGAATTAGAGATCGTAGTTTTAATGTGGGTTCGGAGAATTTCGGGTGGAATCTACGATAGATTCGATGAATCTGATGTCGGGAGGTTGGAGAGACGGTGAGCAGACGCACAAATAGTTGTAATAATTTTGACTATGATCTGTACGCTCCTAGTATAAGTTAGGGCAAGAAGTTCCGATTTCAAGCACACAAAAGGAAATTTTATATCTAAAGACACTGATTGAAACCCAAACTGTAGCAGGACACGTTGGTTTCAAGAAAACCCATCAGTTGTAAGTTTGACCCTGACCCTGACCCTATCCGAGTTACATGTGTATATCGTTTTAGGCTGGATTTCATTTTCAAACCTTTTGAGATTGGGTTTGGGCCCGTACCGAAAGCAGCGTTTGGTTTCTGTTCCTTCATTCGAGGTTTGGGCCCGTACCGAACCAAGTTTGGATACGTATTTCATTTGTGAGTTCCAAAACCAGTCCGAATGTCCGATGCAATCGTGTTGATCGATTTTTCCATTTGGATCAGCAGTTAATTGTCTGAAAATGAAATAATGTCTGCAGTCGGAGGGATGATAACATCAGATAAGAACAAAATCAATTTTACAATCTTCAAACAAATTGGAAATGAGAGATTTTGTACGCAAGCTAAACATTTAACAAGCTTGTCGACTAATCAGCGTGCTTTCTTCAATCTTCACATAACAAAATTTAAAAAAAAAATGCTTCTTCTCTAAATGGAACTTATATATCTGCATAACTCATCACAAAAGAGGAAAACCGAGCCTCCAAAATACCAAGGCATTGAAAGAATGGTGATCTGATAATCAATTTGATCAAATGGCAAGTACAAGTTTAGTGAGAGCAAGCAACCCGGTCACAAATATGTTTTGAACTTAAAATAAGCTGTTTGTCCAGATGTATATGATTCAACCAAGCAAATAAAAAATATTGATGACATCACATTTCCAAATCCCAAGAACTCTCTGCAATAATCTTTGGGATCTTAGTTTCTTCAGCCAGATTAACGGATGCTGAAATCTGTGGAAGAAAAGGGGAAAAAATAGATCATGGTTAGAAATCATATCAAACAAGCTGTTAGATCACTAGCATGAGGTCATGATACTAAAAATATTCAACGGACCCCTGTTTTCTTCTCTCTCTTTTTCCTTAGAAAATAACTTAGGTGAATGAATTTTTTACCCTCAATTTATATTTTATTATGATTTTTTTAATAGTAATGTATCTGCCCCCTTAATGTGCCCCTCTTTGTACCCACCAATAATCTTTTGACACATGTCCCTTTTTATTTTCATGGCAACATTTGTTTAAACTTTAAAAAAGAATTAGTTTCTTAATTTACTTCACCTTCTCCGATTTATTTCTACTGTAATGCTTTCAAAGATCTTACACATAATTTCTTCAGTCCAAAAGGGCAAACATTTGCACACAAAGAAGGCCACAGTGGTTGCTTCTACCTTATGTAGCATCGAAAACATCCGGACATAAAGATATAATAAGGGCCAACAAACTAAACAAGAGATGCTTGAGTTTTAGCATCATGAAATTTCGGTGGAGCTCTGATAAGAAAATAAACAATGGGGTGTTATTTAATCTTCACTGTTAATTATTCATTTATTCTATAACTACAACTGAAAGTAACATCTGCTTTTGAAAAATCAATCAACTAATAAGTTGGTCAATGCTATTATTTAGTCTGTCTCTCTAGAGAATTGAACGAATCTGCTATGGCTTAGCTAAGACTTCCATTGATGAATGATGATGAACTACCGTGTTAATTTACAAGCAATCCAAGGATTTTATCTCTCGACTTGGCGTTTTTCTACCAACAAACTAAATCGCTCTTTACGATCGAACTTTTCACTTTGTAGCATTAAGACAAAATTGCAGAAGCTGTGTTTAGCTTTCTATTATTTCTTCCAATAAATATTTTCCTCATCATAATCATCCACAAGTTTTATAAAATTCATCTTGCATCAACGGATTGATGATTCTTTATGTATATTTTTGTCCAGAAATGGAACTACAACTTGTCTAGGTTGATAGTCTTCTTGAAGTTCTCAAATCGCCATGTACTTGTATTGACTTTGCAACATTCTCACCAATAATGTATGTAGGGTGTGAAAGCAACGTCTTGAAAATTACAAGTAACCTTTAACGGGGCCGACCGCAACACTCAAGGTTTGAGTTTTCAAAACCTCTTTCATAGTTTTAGTGGAGGAAAAAATATCAAACAGTAGAGACAAATTGAAGAAGATGGAATAAAATAAGTAATTCTTTTTGGAAGTTTAAATGAATGTTGCTATTAAAAAAAGACACGTTTCAAAAGATTATTGGTGTGGCACAAAGAGGGGCACACTAAGCGGGCAGAAGATTTATGTTCAAAGATTACATTATGATCTCAAGAATGGAGGACCGTAGGTTTCTAGCGATATGTTTCAGGATGAGGGGAAGGAACGCTGAACAAGGTGATTCCAACATGAGCTGGAGATCCAGTTTTTACAAGAGCTCTGCTACTGAATTAACTTCACGAGGAATTCATGTGAAAAACGTTTTTCATTATCTTTGACGCAGGCAACCAATCGCACGAGCCAGTGAGTGGATACACGTACCGTTTGCATTGTTGGCTTCAATGAGCTTTATGGCTTCAAGGCTGCTACTAGACTGGACGATGACTCTATCAGAGCCATGGTTCCAGGCGAGATGAAGACCAGTGAATATGCTCGAAAGTTCAGCCTGGAGTGACGAGCAATGACAGTAAACCGAGTGAAGCCAAGGATCCAATTTTCTCCACTGTCACGTATAACGCCGACAGCAAGACTTTTCCCAGTGGTTCTCGAAAATGCACCGTCGTAGTTGATACAAACCCACCCGAGAGGTGGTGCTTCCCATTGAATCAGCTGCCGAGTACTTTGTGGAGCACCTACTCGTAATGGAGGGGAAGGAGTAAAATGCTTTGTCCAAGTCAGAGCAATGTGAAAGGTAGCATACACTGTATTGCAATCCTGGGTGAATATAAAAGTGTTCGTTTCCAAAGCTACCAGAGTAGAGAAGAGAAAAGGTGATGCCAAGAACAGTCCCAAGAGCCATGAGTAGCAGTCATGCGCATTAGTGCATATTGCTGATGTGTCAAGAATAGTTTTTATTTCGATTTTCCCAACAATCCATGAATAAAGAATTACATCATATATATCTATATATATATATATTGCTTGCACCCCACCCTTCAACAAAAATGAAAAAGAAAGAATATAATATAATATGATATATTTTGCACGGTGCCCAGCTCATCTTTTATCTTTTAACTTGGAGTGACTGTAACTTGAAGATTCATGAGGTAAGTTAGAGGACATTCATGGGGCAATCACAGAACAACGTCTCCCAAATCTCGGTGAAAACCTCCACAATGATTCCATGGTACTCCCTTGAGTTTAGAGTAAGAAAACACTGCAACAGTTGCTCCAAATCCTTGGCCTCAAACATCTGTTTCTCCAATATCATTTCCACCATCGACCTCTTGAAGTCTTCATAAGGATCCTCAGATTTCGTTACAACCGCAATGCTCTTCCTCACCTTCCCTTCCGCCGTATGCGGCTACTCCCTCATTGAACCTCTCACCGTTGTTTCCATTTTCTCTGATGATAGAGATAGAGCTCCTCTTTTTGTCTTTAAACCGTTAGGTTTCGACGATCCTTTGTGTTTCTTTGAACCAAAGCTTCTCAGTCTCTTCATTACTTTCTTCCCATTGTTTAGTTTTTTCTTGCTTTTCTTCGTTTCCATATAGGATTCCTTGATAGAAAACTCAATTACTATGAAAAACATATCATTGTGTGTACAAGACTCTGCATGTCTTTATAGACAATCAATGTATAACTGCTATACCAGCTATACTAGAAAGGCAGTTACATTTCAACTAACTAACTAACTAAGCAAGACTATATATTCTACATGCTCGAGCATGCTTATGATGTAGTCCATCCAATATGCTCCCTGCTCCTTCAAATCTTCAACTTCTTTTAACGAAACAACTCCCAACCTTTGTCTGAACACATTGAAGTAATCTTTTGACAATGCCTTAGTGAAACCATCTGCTACCTGATGTGAAGATGGTACATAGTTCACCTTCAATTTGTTTGCTGCCACCTTCTCTCTCACGAAATGCACATCCAACTCCACATGCTTAGTTTTAGCATGGTAAATTGGATTAGCACTCATAGATATGGCACTAGAATTATCACACCATATAACAGGTGTGCCTTGTAGCTCAATCCCCATACTATCAAGCAATGCAGCTACCTACGTTGCATCAGAAGACACATCAGCCAAACTCCTATACTCTGCTTCAGTTGTGGACCTAGACACAGTCTTTTGTTTCTTGGAACTCCATACGATTAGATTGCCAGCAAGATACAAACAATTACCTGAGATTGATCTCCTGTCATCCATGCTTCCTGCCCAATCAGCATCTGCAAATGCAGTAAGCTGTAATGGTGAGTCATTTCGAGACAAAACAAGTCCATGATCCAAGGTGCCATTCAATTATCTAAGCACTCTTTTCACAGCAGACAAGTGTTGCTCACACGGTGCATGCATGAACTGAGCTAATTTATTAACACTATATGCTATGTCTGGCCTTGTGTGACACGCATACAATAACGAGCCTACAAGACTTCTGTACTCCTTTGGATCAACAAGAGGACTGCCAGCTTCTTTGGTCAGCTTGAGGGATGAGACCATTGGTGTGGGCATCGAAGTGGCTTTGCTCATCTGCACTCTATCTAGCAATTCCATGATGTACTTCTTTTGACTCAGAAAAATGCTATCACCCACATATTTGATCTCAATTCCAAGAAAGAAGTTGAGTTGTCCCAAGTCCTTGAGAGAAAATTTCTCACCAAGCAAGCTGACTACTTCTTCAACTTTGCACACCAAATTTCCAGTAACAATTATATCATCCACATATACCAAGACATAAACTACAAATTTTTCTCTTCTCATTACAAATAATGAACAATCTGCAAGTGACACTTCAAAGCCAATATATACCAAATGTTCCTTCAGCTTAACATACCAATTTCGAGGAGCTTGCCTCAATCCATACAAGGCTCGATTTAGCTTACACACTAAGGGAGTTCCATCTTAGTCCACTTCTTCAAATCCTTGGGGCTGTTGCATATAAACTTCTTCCTGCAAATATTCATTTAAAAAAGCATTATTTATGTCTACCTGCCTCAAGCACCACTGTTTTTGAATAGCTACAGCAAGTATCACATTAATTGTGGATGACTTTGCTACTGTACTGAATGTATTATGAAAATCTTGTCCAGGAATTTGAGAAAAACCCCTGGCCACCAATCTGGTTTTGTATCTTTGCAACGTGCCATCAGCATTTCGTTTTATCCTAAACAGCCATTTACATCCAACTGGAATTCTGTCTTCAGGTAATCTTACCAGGGTCCATGTGTTATTCCTGACCAAGGCATCATACTCCTCTTGAACAGCTGCCTTCCACTTATCAGACTGAAGTGCAGCTTGAATCGAATGTGGCTCTTCTTCCTCACCATCATGCATACTCAGATACACTTTAGGTTTGAATATACCTCTCTTGCTTCTAGTTATCATGTGATGACTAGGTGCAACCTTGGAACTCACAACATCTTCTGAGTCTGATTGTGTCAATCCTTGTTGCTCATCTACTGCAACATTTTCATCATGTGCATATTGCTCAATTTCAGCTCCTTCAATATCACTATCAATTGTGTCATGATGAGCTGAGTTAACATTTCCATCTCCAGCAGACTGGTTCATCAACTCAGAATCTCGAACTGAATTGCTTCTAGGTGATGGAACATGAATATGATTTTCACCTATGTTCATGTAATCATCAGCTCGAGCACACACTCTATGAGCACCATTGATAAGTGTCAGCTTTCGAGGTGACATCTGACCTGTCTTAGTTGTTTCGTCACTGCTTCCTGCAAAAGGAAAACAAGATTCATCAAAAACTACATGCCTTAAGATGTAGATGTTCCCACTTGGTGCAAGACATTGATATCCCCTATGATAAACGCTATAACCAAGGAACGTGCATGGTTGAGACCTAAAGTCTAGCTTATGTTGCTGAAACATTCGAAGATGTGGGAAACACCTGCACCCAAAAACACGCACACCACTGTAATCTGGTAGCTTATTGTAAAGGGCTTCAAACGGTGACTTTCCATCCAGAACCTTGGTGGGCATTCGATTAATAAGGTACACAGCTGTACTTACAGCATATGACCAGAACCTTAAAGGTAAAGAAGCTTGTGCCATCAAGACCAGTGCTGATTCAATAACATGCTGGTGTTTTCGTTCAACAACACCGTTTTGTTCTGAGGTGTGAGGACAGGTTAATCGGCGATGAACTCCCATATTTGCCAATATTGCTGTGAATGGTCTGTACTCTCCACCCCAGTCAGTTTGCAGTTCCTTTATTTCTGTCTCAAACTGAGTCTTAACAAATGCATGAAACAAGTGGAAAGCATGCATTGTTTGATTCTTGTTCTTAAGTAAATATACCTAGCAATGCCTTGTACATGCATCTACAAAAGACACATAATAGCCGAAACCATTTGAAGTTATGTGCGAGGGTCCCCATAGGTCAGAAAACACTAACTGAAAAGGTTTGTCATACACTGTTTTAGACTCATGAAACGGTATTTTATGGCTCTTCCCCATTCTACAAGCTACACAAACATTTGTACTCTCTTTATTTATCGAGGGAGCAACATTGACTCCAATTTGTTTACAAATTTGCACCAATGATGCATGAGCAGGATGCCCAAGCCTTTGATGTCACAAATCATACAAGTTTATGCTAGTAGCTACATTTACTATCATTGAGTTTGATTTCTTATCACAAGACACATTATCAGCAGCAAAATGATACAAACCAGCAGTCTCTCATCCTTGCAACAACACTACTCTAGTCTTCTCATCTTTCACCAAGCAATGATTCGCATGAAACTCAAAAAATACCCCGTTCTCTCTAGCAAACTTAGAGACAGACAAAAGATTTTTAGTGACATCAGGAACATGCAGAAAATTATTAATGTAAAGAGCTCGAGATCTAGTTCGAATGAGAGATGATCCAAACTTGTATATATCAAGATTCTGTCCATTTCCCACATCTAACTTACATGGTCCTGAATAATCAGATGCATTGTTAAATTTGGAACTGTCTGGAGTTACATGATGAGTAGCTCCTGAGTCTATAACCCATTTGTCTGAGCTGGAAGATGTTGAAGACAAGGTCTGCATTGGAGCACATCCACTGTTTACACAGGTATAACCTTCACTATCAAAACCAGTTAACTGTGTATTAAAGGACTCATGCTTATCAGCAAGAATTCCAGAAAATGACTGATCAAACCGATGCCAGCATCGATCCACAGTGTGCCCCATCTTTCCACACAGTTGACATTGTACCCTTGTTCTTCCTCGACCTCGATTACTCGTTCGACCACGCGAATATTGTTGTGTCATTCGTTCATTCCCAGTATTCTGTTGATCAGTAGATTATCCAGAATATCTTCTTTGATTGCTATTCTGAACATGTGCAACATTTTCACTGAGAAGCGGTTGAGATTGTCCTTGAAAACTTTTAAGTTGAGCTTCTGCATCAATTAACATAGAATGAACCACATCTACTGTAAAGGCATCTTTACTCGCTGTAATTACAGCAACAAAAGGTTGATACTCGAACGAGAGTCCATTCAGAATTGTAGCTATCTGATCAATGTCAGAAATGACACTGCCACACGCAGCTAGTGCATCACACACCTCTTTGATCGAAGTGAGATATGATCGCATACTTTCATCTCCTTTCTCGATGGACCTCAACTTGCAATGCAAACTCATTATACTGGTAGTTGATCGATTAGAGAAGAACTTAAGAATTGTAGCCCATACCTCAAAGGCAGTTTCAACACCAACAAATTGTGATAGCAGATGATCACTGATGGTGGACAAAAGCCAAGAGGCCAGAGCACTATCTTGTGCAACGAATACATCATATTCTTCATTGATGACAAGATTGCCATCTGTATCAGGTATTCTTTCAGGTGGGGATCGAAGATCTCCGATGAGTAGCCTCTCAAGCCGATGACTTCGAACCGTTAAGAGAACCTGCTGTTTCCATTGAAGGAAATTCATCTCATCAAGCATGATGTTGATGCGTTTGTTTGTGAACATCTTTCTGGGTCTCAATGATTCTGAACTGCCAAGAATGTTTCCAGAACCACCAAGTGCCATGATCCCAATTCTTGCAAGATGAAATCGAAAAGTCTTGCCAAGAATTACCACGCAGCAGTAGGAATACAGCTCATCCCACAACCAGCTGAGCGATTGATACCATGATAGAAAACTCAATTACTATGAAAAATAGATCATTGTGTGTACAAGACTCTGCATATCTTTATATACAATCAATGTATAACTGCTATACCAGCTATACCAGAAAGACAGTTACATTTCAACTAACTAACTAACTAAGCAAGATTATATATTCTACATGCTCGAGCATGCTTATGATGTAGTCCATCCAATATTCCTCAGTTACTAATTGATCTAACTCCAAGGAAGAATCGTCCGAGAAGCTTCGTGTAGAGCTGATTAGCGCTTCCGCCTGCTTATCTTCGGGTCCTTCGCTGCTGAAACACCCACTATCGCGATATGAAACAGTAACACATCCAGCAACTGCCTTCGCTTCCTCCATTTTCTTTTTCTTCTTATCGACCTCCTTTTCCCCATGAATCTTGGAATTGTGGGCTTTTGCAAGTACATGAAACCGAGTTGTTTCTTTGTTTGACGAGTAATCAAGTGACTCAAAACTAATGCCAGGGGATAAATGTTGTGTGCATGATCGTGCTCGACAAGCGCAGCCAACGGATGCTATCTTTGGCGACAAATGGTGTTTGACGAAAGAGCCATTCGGTGTCAATGGCGACGGTGCAGGGGGTTCGGATAGCAGATATCAAATGCTTTTGGATTCACCGGAGATAGCCGGTGAATTGCCTGACCTGGAGTCTCAGCTAAATTAGAAGATTTCTTTGATCGACAAAATTGGAAAGATGGAATAACACGAGAAAATCTGAGGTTAAAACGTTTAGCCATCTTCAGAAAGTTGGCGTTTGTTTTTGTTTACAAATTCCAGGATGGAAGACGAGTATATAAAAGTGAAACGGCCGGCTATATATAATAAAAATAATAATAACAGCTTTGTACCCAAATTTCTCATATAATTAACTGATCGAATCCAAGTGATGATCTCAGGTTTTATACACTATGAATGCTATGTAAAATTCCTTAGCGAAACGTAGGGTTCGTAAACGTCTGTACATTAGGTGTCTGGTGAATGTAAAATTTTATATATTAACATTGTAAAATTTCAAGTGAGATAATATTTGTATTGATATTATTGTTTTAATTGTAAGATGCCTCAAATTCCAAAGGGAAAAGGGTGCAGCAGTCAATTAGGTATCAACATCCTGAAATATAATGGGAGTAATTGCTGGAGTTGTATTCTGATATACATATAATATTTGACATATAAGCTTCTTGGAAAATCCCACCGCAGGTTTTACTACATGATTTTTGTTTTGTATGTAAAGGGCTGTTTGTTTGGCTTTGAATGGAACCATTCAGTATTCAGACTGTTTGTTTTTTACCTCTGAATGATTCAGTGCTGATTGATTCAGCAAAACAGTGCTGACAAAACATTAAGCACTAAATAACGATAATGGAAATTTTGGCAACAGTGCACACGCATTTTTTTTTTTATTTTTTTACTCAGCTCTTTCTAGACTACGTATTTTGTAAACACTTACTATTAAATATGAACTTAAAATGTAACTATATAAGAAGAAGCTAAATATTTCATATTCCCCCCGCATTTATCACTTAATACACCTGTCTTTAATCTAATATAATTGAGTATAAAATTCAATTGATGAGAAATTCCAAATTTGCTATGAACGAATCATAATAATTACCAAATGCAATTGAAATATATTCCATTAAAATATCGCATAGTCAAAGATGAGCAAACTTGAAGTTGACTTTCTACTTTAGCTATGCAAATTTTTAAAAATTGTAATTAGTCACTAATTTCTCTCAATTTCGATTAAATAGGGAAAATTAATTTCAATTCCACTTATCCATGCTAAATCTCACTGTTCTAAAATATGGAAATAATATTTCCAACCTTTATGTAGCATCCTTAAAATTTTTGTGAAATTTTGGTTCTATCCGATTATCCGATTCCTTACCAAAATTTACTACTTTATAATTTTTAATACAAATCCCGAACCAAAATTCTGATTCCCCTAATAACATTTATTTTGGGATAAACTATTCATTTACGTGTCAAAATATATAACTTTTAAAAATTACATTTTTGGTCTTTAAACTTTTTAAAAGTTATACTTTAGCCAGTTAGCTTTTAAAACTTACATTTTGGCCACTTTTCAAAATTTGGTGTATTACAACTCCACCATAAAGAAGAAGATGTGAGGAAGAAATAAAAAATTCTTTGTTTATAGAATGAGCTTTTATTGCTTGTAAGATAGTACAACCTACCCATTAAATTAAGGTTAAAGTTGGTATTTCCAACCCAGTAAGCTTTTCAACCTTAAAAGCTTCTAAAATCACACCTTTTGGGTTTGGGTCTAAAATCATGTTTCAAACGTCAATTTGACTCAAAAGTGTATTTGTTTGGGATTGCTTTTGCTTAAATAAGTGATTTTAGGGTGTTAAAAGCAATCCCAAATGGGCCCTTAGAGGTTATGAGTTCGAACAATAGTAACTGCAACATGATGATTGAGTGCTCATTTTCAAATAGTTGAGAATATTCAAAATAGATACTACTTTGTAATCAACTTAACTTAATTAATGATTTGTTAATTGAAAGTTTCTGTTAAATGTACTTGCTGCTATGGAGTTACCTGAGGGATTTCGAATGTGGATTGGGACCTGTGTGACTGCTTCTAAATTTTATGTGGCTTTCAATGGTATTTTGGTAGGATTCTTTAATGGTCAGAGGGGATTGAGACAACGGGATCCATTGTCACCTTATTTATTTGTTTTGGTAATTAATGTGATATCCCATTTGTTGGATGTTGCTTCTAGGGAGGGAATTTTTAAGTATCATCCCAAGTGCAAGAGAATTTCTTTGACACACTTATGTTTTGCTGATGACCTTCTAATATTTTGTTACGGGTCTATGGATTTTGTCTTTGGTGTGAAGAGTGTGCTTGAGGTTTTTTATGGAATGTCTGGCCTAAAGTTGAATGCTGTTAAAACTGAATTATTTGCTTGTGGCATGGATGGTAGGACACTAGAGAAAATTTGTGATGCTATTGATTTCAGACTTGGTAAGATTCTTGTGAGATATCTTGGTGTACCTCTAGTCACAAGAAAACTCACGGAGAAAGATTGTTTGCCTTTGGTTGAGAATATTAGGGGTAAACTTGTTGTGTGGTCTCACAAGAAACTTATTTATGGTGGGAGGCTGCAACTTATTAAGGCTGTGATTTTTGACATTACTAATTTTTTATGCAGGCAATTGATACTTCCTAAGGATATTATTAGGAAGATTGAGCAATTATGCATGCGTTTCTTTTGGATGGGTAACGACTCTTCTCCTAGGAGTGCTAGAATTAGTTGGAGTCAAATATACAGTTCTGATAGGGGTTTGGGAATTAAAGATCTCTCTTGTTGGAATTGATCTACTGTCTGCTGCTTATCAAGCATATTCTTTCTTGTGAAGGCTCCTTATGGGTTGCTTGGATCAATGAATATGTCTTGATGGGGCATAACTTTTTATATGTTGTTAGCAGACCTCATTATAGTTGGATTCTGATGAATCTGTTTCTTATGGGAGGGATTGTTGCTTCTCTTTTTGGTGGTGGAATCGATTGGAACAAGAAGATTGATTTGAGAGAAAGTCAGGTAGAGGATGTAATATCCCAAACATCAGGTCAATGACTATAATGTAAGGATTTAAAATTTGGTGGTTTAATATGAATAAATTAAAAAGTACAAGGACTGATTTAGGAAATTATGGTCAAGACTATTTATTAAGGATGGAAGATTGGATGGATATTATGGTCTTTTAGAAGGAAATGAATTTAATATTAATTTCTTTTAGAGATTTATTAAGTGTTTAATAGGGGAAAAGGATAAGGCTGAGACTTTGGGTTTTCTACTCTTCTTATTCTTCTCTTCCCCGTAACTCCATAGCAAAGATAAGATTTCTTCAAGTTAGTTTTTCCTTTCATTTTTAGGTTGGTTTTGAAGCCTTAAGTGATATAGAAGCTTAAGGAAAGCTTAAGAGTGAATAAAACTAAGAGATTTGTGATTTAATAAAATGAGTTTTTAAGTGATTTGATGAAATTTGGTCAGAAATTGGAGTTTAAAAGTAAAACTGACTTGTCAAAGATGTAAATAAGAGATTTGGAGCCTTAGAAGTGATTAAAAACATGATTGAAATTTTGGTGTGATTTTTAGTTTTGAGTGTTCTTTGGAGATTGTGGATGTTATAAGGAGATTTATGGATGTAAGTTAGTTGGGTTAAGTGATGATGAGTTTAATGGTATGGTTGGAGATAAGAGTAAGAGATTAAGGGAAATTTGGGTAAAAGTCGAAGTAAAATACGAAAAATCTGAGTAAGGGTATTGGTATTGGAAGAACAGTATTGATACTATAAGGTTAAATTAGAGGAAAGAGAATGAACACGATGATCAATATCGATACTGATTAAAGTAGTATTGATACTGATGTGGAGGTATCGATACCAAGAGGAAGGTATCGATATTGTAATTGAAAAATGGATTTCCAGAATGCAAAAATGGTATCGATACTGAATTGGGTATCAGTACCATAGAAGAGAAGTATCGATACTGTAGGAGAGGTACTGATACTATTCAGTCTGAAATTTTAAGTTAAGATGAATTTTAAAAGAATTCGAAATTAATGGTATTTTTGAGTATTAATATTTTGTATAAATGTTAGTAAGGATACTAACATTGTATTTTATATTTGTATATGTGATTATGGATGCTTGTGTAGTTCGTGATCAAATTTGTGATACAAACAATTCAAAAAGGCAAGGAAAAAGTTCAAGAATATTTGGAAATCGTCAGTAAGGCATCATATTGAGGCATATCAGGTGAGTGCATATATTATGTACTTATATGATATGAGGATGACTTGTGATGAGTCAACCTCGAATATTTTGATAAAACTATGTTTTATAGTATTTTGAAATATTTTCATAAAGTTTATGAAAATGAGTTTACGAATAATTATAGAGTATGAACTGCACTAAAATAAATGAATGAACTTTTATATTGTTTTAATAGTTATTGATGTTTCAGAAATAAATGTTTAATCTATGAATTTGACTTAAAGGCCCTTTGTATGTGCATTGAGAGTCATAGGTGCATTTCGACATACTTTGTGTGTGATGGTTATCGATCAATTTTGTTTAAGGCATATGTTACATTTTCGTATCAGTACTATATGTACTTTCGGCACTATGTGTGCATCCATGGAATTCATAATGAGTTGTGAATTATCATTTCAACACTCGACATACTTTGTGTATGATGGTTATCGATCAATTTTGTTTAATGCATATGTTTCATTTTCGTATCAGTACTATATGTAATTTCGACACTATGTGTGCATCCATGGAATTCATAACGAGTTTGTGAATTACCATTTCGACACTCGACATACTTTGTGTATGATGGTTATCGATCGATTTTGTTTAATGCATATGTTGTATTTTCGTATCAGTACTATATGTACTTTCGGCACTATGTGTGCATCCATGGAATTCATAATGAGTTTGTGAATTTCCATTTCGGCACTTATGTGCAACACATGTACCTTGCATTCTCATTCAACATACATTGGGCAAATAAAAGGATAAATTAGAAAAATATTGATTAATAGGTATGTTGTGCATACTAAATATTTTTTCGCAGGTTATGTGAAAGAAACTTGGTTTACCAAGCCAGTTTTATGTATTATTATGATTTATATGATTTTAATTCGTATTTGATATTTTTTGTTATACTTATATTTTGGTTACACCTCATTTGCATTATTATTATGCCTCACTAAGTATATACTTAGCATGTGATGATTTTCACGTGTAGGTAAAAGTCATTATTAGAAGTAAAGAGTACAGAGCAACTCCAAGCATCAAGGAATATATCTACAATATCATTAAGACATCCTATGATGAAATTTTAACTTATTTTAGTGGCATATACTTATGAATATCATATTAGCTCTGTTGAACTATTTTGGAAAATGGTTTGTAATGATAAACTGAATCGTTTTATATTATTTTAAATATGGATAAGATGAACCAGTATTATTAATTTGAATGGACGTGTTTAATATATATATATATATATATATGTGTCTCTGTGTGTGTGTATGTATGTATGTATTTGAAGAATATTTTATAAACTATATTATAAAATTATTTTATCTAAAGAAACAAAATTTTACTGGTTTTCAAGTACTAAAAATGTTTTAAAAGTCATGTGACATCTATGACTTGTGTACGGAAGCATATACGAGAAATGCGTGTTACAAAGGAAGGTGAAGGTTCAGTGGTAGCATGTCATATGGTTTCCTTTGCATGTCCCTAAGTTCTCTATTGAGGCATGGATGACTATTCTTGATAGACTTCCTACTAAGGATAGGTTGATCCGTAGGGGAATGGTTTTGGATGGTATGTATAGGTTATGTGGTGATGGGATGGAATCTAGAGACCATATTTTTGGTGATTGTCTTTTTGCTTGTATTGTTTGGAATTCTGTCTTGCAGCTTTGTTATTTGCCTTGCAGGTTTATGAGTTAGAACGAATTGGTTATTTGAAGGGGAATTATTTGATTGTGTGCATTTTGAAGATTGCATGCATTTTGAAGATTGTGTGGACTGTTTTTCTATATTTTATCTGGGAAGAGCGGAATCATAGGCATTTTAGGGGATTTGTCGCACTCCTGAAGTTTTGTGGAATCATTAGGGATGTGATTTGTACTAAACTTGATGACTGTGTCATCAATAGAGAGTGTGAATCTGTAACTATATATTGCTTGGGGATTTCTTGTTAATCTTTTCTTTTCCTTGTTGGTTTCTTGTGGGTTGCTCTGTTGGGTTTTGTTGTGTGTAGTTTAATGTGTTGTTCTGGGATTTGGATGCTTTATGTAGGTTTTTTTACAGGGCTGTTGTTGTTTAGGGACTGTCAGTTATAGCTTTCTGTTGCATTTTTTTTTGGATATTTTGAAATAAAACTTTTACTTATCTAAAAAAAAATCTTGCGGAATAAAATATGACTTTAATTTACGATAAAATGAATGAACCGTCTATCATTATGTATCCAAGATGGGATATCCTGAGTATCAATTAGCTCATTATTTATTTAACTTCCCAATAATCAAGAATTAAGTTTTCCAATCTTAACGAGAATTTGGTTGAGTAATAATTTTAAGATCATATGAATCTTAATGTTTTAATTTCAAGTCTAATTATTTATGAAACTTTTAGTTTAAATTTTATTTTATTTTTTGTAAGTGGTCACTATGGGTGAGCTTAATAATTTTATAGATAAATATTTATACTAATTTAATTAAAAATATTAAAATATTATATAAATTATAACAATAAAATTTTATTTGATTTAAATGATGTGTTTATAGGTTGTTTGTGACGTGATAAGCTTATTTATAATAATATGAGGTAATTATATAATAATATTTGTTCAAATTTTTTTAATATATTGATAAAGCATATACTCTATAGACACAATTGTTCAAGCTCAGACCCTCTACGAATAACAACATTTCATTTTTTTCATTAAGACAACTTAATGAGTTCAAACTAAATCGTTTAAAACTAAGCTAAATTAACTAATAATATCAATTCAATCAGATTATAAAATTATACCAATTAATACTTTCGCCAATAATATATTAAAACAAATTGATCAAGCAAGCACATTTGGCAGGTTGGTCAAACTGCTCATCTTTGTTCTCTCATATCCCCTTAGTTCATAAGTTCTAGACCTACTAAGAGCAACACTTTATTTCTCCTCTCCTCTAGTTAGAATTAAGATCCATGCAAAAAACAAATTAATTAATAACACATGTAAGTTAATTTATAGTATTATTTGAATTATTTATATTCAGGTATTGATTCACACTATTTAAAAAGATAAGAAAATTATAATTTCTCTTTAATTTTCATGTTATTCTTTTTTTTGTAAAAAAAAAAAAGATAGAAATGAGTCTACGTTATCCTACAACTTTCCTTATTGATTCTAGCTTTCAACTCATCTAGTGTCTGGTGGAATTCATGTAAGCTTGGCTAAGGAATCGTCTATCTTGTTGCTTTCTCTTGGGACGGGCTTGACTTGAACGTCTCAGTCTTTCTGGAGCATGATGGATATATACTGGACGATGGTTAATCTCCTGTTATTGCCCGGTCTACCCCGAATTAGGTTGATAGTTTCTCTGCTGTCAGTTTCAAGCTGGATTTATCTAGTTCCAAGCTTCCAAGCTGCCTAGAGACCCTCGTATATTCCCAAATGCTCAGCTTCCAAGTCTGAACAGATGCCAAATTTCTTTATGAACCCTAAAATCCAATTTCATTCATGGTTTCTCATGATGCCTCCGCATCAGTGCCGTGGCTGGGGCGGTGCGAACTGCGCGACGGAGTAGGATCCCATTTTAGTATATCTATAGTGGCGTTTTTCAACAAACGCCACTATAGATGGATCTATGGTGGCATTTTTTAAAAATAAAACGTCACTATTGTTGCGGTTTTATTGAAAAACGCTACTATTATTACCCCAAAATCGAATATATCTAAAAAATAGGAGGCCCTTTATAAGAATTTATACAAGACCCCGAAAACCTACAATGGCCCTGCTCCGCATGCAGTTTCTCCCGAGGAGTTGTTCCGTGTCCCATTCATATTAACCTTTGTCCAAAGAGCATTTGGTGCCTGTTATTTCTCTTCATTTCTATTTCAAACCTGGTCCTTTTACATGGTATGACCCACATATTTGACATTTAGTGTCAGTGGCCATATGACGCCTCACCCTTTCAGCATTCGTAAGAAGGCGTTCCTTGCCAGCAAGTCAGAGTCATGTTTTTATCCTTGGTAGGTACTGGTATTTTGTCAAAATTTCCCAAAATCTCCTCGTTTGTCTTTCCTCTATGCCAATTGCTAGGTTGTAAGAAGATTTGACCGAGAAAGCCCGGTTCTTCGTACTTTTCCATCCTACGGAGTTTACAAACGAATGGTTAATCGGAGGGAGATAACTTCAAGGGCTAGCAGAACTTTCTCTTGGAGTTGGTGTTTGAGTCTATCCCATTTCCATCTATCGTTATCATCGATGAGAGCTTTCACTCTACATGAAATACCAAGAATGTTGTTCGGTTGGAGACAATGTTCTCGTACGGGCCCATATTCTTGACCCAAACATCGTACCAAAATAAGTTCATCATTTCCCAGGCTCCATACCACGTTCCTCCCAAGTTTTCACGTTACTTTTATACCGTCACCTGTAGTTATTTTCTCGTAATATATTCATTTATTTTTATTTTACTAAAAATATAATAATTAAAGTTAAATATTTGTTTAATATATGTATCATATCGATTTTTTCACTATTATATAAATTATGTTTACCTCACGTTTACCCACAATATTTTACTTTTAATAATTTGACCACTTTCACAACAAAGTATAAAATGACAAAAATAAACCACTCAAAAGTAATAAGGGATATATTTCTTCACACACAAATTATTTATTTAAAATATATTTTCAAAACTAATCCCAGGTGATTCATTAATTTTTAAATTTTACTCTTTAACAATTTTTCCTTTTTTAATTAATTGTTTCCTCTTATCTCCTTCATCTAAACTATTATCAACTTTTGCACAACTCCATTATTTTTAAGCACATGGATGATGGAGGGATCAAAGAAAATGAGTAGGAATGATTGTTCCATAAAAATTTAAATTATTATATATTTAAAAAATTAATATTTCAATTGATAATTTATTTTTATCCTCCTAAAATTTTATAAATTTATATTTTAAAATAAAATCATACATTAATTCTTGTTTAAGCATGGTCAAGTAACCGATTTTTTCAAAAAATAATTACTTCAATTTTTTTATTAAGCTAAGGTGATTAAAAAGTAGTATATATTCTAAATATTTTCAATCATTTAATAATGAATGCTCAATCACACTGTTGTAGTTACTGGTACTCAAACTCGTGACCTTTAAAAACAATAATGATTTTTTCAATCACTGAAATAAGTTGATTTGTGATACTTCAAATTTATTTATGTCGATATAAATCATGAATTGAATATCTACAATTAAACCCTAAATTACGCAAAATTTATAGGAGGGAAAAAACAAGAAATCAAAAAACTCCCAGCCGCCGCATAAAATTCATTGTTGGTGGCAAATTTTTTAAAACCCCCGTCTCCAATACATGGGTGTTTTTGTCGGTGTCTATCTGAGAGACAGTAAATTATTCGGTCCGATAAAAACCAAGTACTAAAAAGCTTGTTTCACTTTTTATTGATATTAAATATCCGTCATTTTTGAAAAGTATCACGTGCGAAAATATTAATATACGGATAAAAAAAATATTATCGGATTTGTTATTATTTTTTTAATATTTTCGGTAAAATTTACTTAAAACATTATTTTTCTATTAGTTTTATTATTATTGAACACTTTACTGGGAATGTTAAAAAAACATTAATGTTTTAAGTAGAAATAATAATATTTTAGGTAATTTTTTTTACTAAAAATATTAAAAAAAATAATAACAAAACCGATAACGCCTTTCCTTAACCATATATTAAGACTACCGTACGATAGAACTCCCCGTCATTTTCTATTTGGAAATATTTTAACAACAAACCTCAATGCCTCAACTTCAGTGCATTTTCATGGCTTTCAAGTTTTAAAGATTTCAATCTTTTCATGTTTGATTAATGATTGTTGATCTGCTTGGATTGTTGTTATTGTTTAATTCGGATTGAAGGTCTCTGTTATGTGTTATATAATTTTACTTTACGTAAAAATGTGTCCACATTAAATAAATATTTTTTTATTAAAATAAGTATTTAACGTCTTTTCCGTTACGTTTTTAGATTCATACCATTAAAAAAAATTAAGTGACATGTGTCACGTTTAATTTTTTAAAAAATATTTTTAAACGTAATACATATCACTAAATGATTTTTATTAACGGTAGACACTTAAAAGTGTAATGAAAGAAACATTAGTCACATATTCTTAAAATAATTCTTTATGCACTAAAAATTAATTTTAGATACTTATTTTTACATTAAACTTATACATTTAATCCTCGAATATAATTTTTATCTCGCCTACTTGTATACTCTTTGAATTGCTTTATTTTTCTTTACATCAACACTGGAAATACATATTTCAAAGAGAGAAACTTAAGAAAAACAAGAACTTAGTTGATAGTCTTTTGTTTATATAATTTTCTCCTATTTATATAAAATTCTGGAAAGCTTAATATATCGTTTACAAAAAGAGAATTAACTTCTAAACAACCTTTCATTCTATGTCTATAAGGGGGGAAAAGTAAAGATTTATTTCTTTTAAAAAATAATAACAAAAAAGATAAAATAAATAATTTTCATTAATCGTAATTATAGATCATGTGATAAGATAATTTCACGTTATTTTCGTTTTTATAGATATGATTACAATAATAGAAGTTAACTGTTAGAATTTGGGCATGTACGAGTGTTAAACTTATTTGAAATTGTATGTTAATTTTTAACTTTTCAGATACTACCGATAAATTCTCATTCATTCACGTTTACCGAATTTAAGATTAGATTTTTTTTTTAAATATTTTTAACCAAATTTAAAAATAAAAATAACTAAAATTGAGGATAACAAATAGTAATTAATATAAACAAAGAACCTCAATGATATATATTAAAACCTCCTGATTAAATAGATGATAAAAATCGTGCCAGAATCTCCCAACCTGTTTCATTCTAGGTGACCACCAACATAATTTCCGAGCAAAAAAAAAAAAAATCATCTGGAAAATTTCAAAGCTTATAGCCATTGTCATTTCTGTGTCAATCCTCCCCCATTTTTTGGAGAGTTGGAGGGTTGATTTTGAATGATGATTATGAAGCTTTGTCCCAACCTTGATAACGAAGAAGGCCTGGACACCGTCCTGGAAGTGCCTATACCCATAGAAATGTACATCAAGATGGGCAGCAATGAGGTTTTACGATGGCAAAACCTGCGTAATTTCATGAAAGCTCACTCATCTCTCGACACCTCAACCTATTTCCTGGCTAATTCCCACAACGAGTTCTTGACATTGCTCAAGATTGTCGGTGCTCCCCTCATCCCTTCCCGTGTTGATTTGGATAATTACACTCTTTCAACTCCCATCAACGGTTGTTCAATCGTAAGTTACACAACTCTTAACATCTCTTCTCCATATTGAAATATTGGATATGAACATGAATAACGGAGATTGTTGTTTCGTTTATGTACGAACAGGAGGCTTCCACTGCAAAATATATAATGCAACAATATGTGGCCGCCTGTGGAGGGCATTCGGCATTGAGTTCCATAAAAACATTTATGCAGTGGGGAAGGTGCAAATGCAGGGTTCTGAGATGCTGCTGGGTGATGAAATGATGAATGACATAGACGATTTTGAGTTTGGGGGGTTCGTCTTATGGCAAAGAACCCAGATTTGTGGTATTTAGAAATAGTTGTCTCTGGTTCAAAGTTAGTGCAGGGTGTGACGGTATGATTGCTTGGAATCAGTCGTCTTCCCAAGCCTGTCATGCGCATCGAGGCCCTCCTCGACCTCTACGACGATTCTCACAGGTACCTTTTAAACCGTTCGTCATATGCTGCATTGGATTTTAACTCGCAATGATAGTGTTCAATTTGTGAATTCTATAGGGATTGGACCCAAGGTGCACGGCCAGCTTATTCATCAATGCGCTTAGCGTAGGAGAACAGGCCGTTGACAATGAAGATTGTTTCATACTCATGCTCGAAACCGATTCAGAGGCACTCAAGGTTCAAAGTTCAGCTCAAGCTGAAATCATCCATCACAAGATCCGGGGATTTTTCAGCCAAAGAACAGGCTTCTCACCAAGTTCGAGGACAAAAAGCTGTTAAGGATGAAGACAGCTATTAGTAACGACAGCGTGTTTTGGGAGACCAGCGTGGAATCTGTGGTTCAAGATTACAGATACGTCGACGGGATCAACATAGCACATAGTGGGAAGACCATCACCACGCTTTACAGAATCGGGAAGATGCATAAACACAAGAGGAGGATCGAAGAATCTTGGTGGATCGATGAGGTCGAATTTAACATTCACGGGTTGTCCAACGAAACTTTTCTGCCTCCAGCTGATCTCAAGAGGGAGCACGACGAGAATTGACAAGTTGAAAGATGAAAGAACAACGCTTGGGTACATATAGGAAAAAAATTGAGAATCACTTCATTCTTTCCAAGCGAATAAATTTGTTAAGCTGAACCGAAAGAAGAAACATTGTTGTGGTTTGGATCGAGGTTCATCGAGAATTTGTTCATCAATGCAGTTGATCATCAAACAGGCCTAAGGACCAAGTGACTGAAGATAATGATGTTTGCATTTTCCAGGAAATATATCCATGGTGCCATAGAGTCACGGATGAAAAGATCACAGAAAATTGCAGGCAAACAGGCTGAAGGAGCTGGTTTTGATATCCATGGATTGCCGATGATGAATTTTCGGCCTTCTGCTACTTGGTTGCTTTTAGTTTTGCCATTGTCGTTTTATTGAAACGCTGATGAACCGATCGGAATGTAATTCAATTGAAATTGTATAAATGATACAAAAATATATTAGTCAGAAACCATTTCTTTTAGTATCTTTTATGATTTTAAGGTGCAACAAATTCTTAAAATATCCTAAACAAAATTTCCTAATAAAGTCATATGATAATTTAATGGTAAAGTTGGTATTATTATAGATTTGACTTCAATTATTAAATCAAAACGAGGAGTCCAGGACAGAGATCACAATTAAACCATCTAATAACTCTTATTGTTTCTTACCTCTTCTACTTCACTGCTTTTGCTTTTGAGCCAAAACAGGGAGACTTGTAAGCTTAGGCAGAGAACTGAAAATAAAGGGATTGGAGGAAAGAGAGAGGGTGGTGAGGAAGATATGGGATGTTTATACGCATAGCGCCAACGTTCGATTGCCAAGGTTTTAGCTTGAAGCTTTCGAGTCAATTTATGAATATTCGCTGGAATCCGAGATGCTGCTGCTTCTGAAATTGCTAAATTATCCATTCACTCCTTAAACCATGAATCTCCCTCCGCTCAATTAAAGGTCACTGCTCACTCTTTGTTCTTTTTCTTTTTTTTCTTATGGTTGATCTTTTTATATAATTTGATCCACCGTAAAAAGTGGTTGAAATAAAGGTTAGAGCTTGGATTTATGTTTTTCTCTTCTGCATTTTTGTGGAGTTTATTTTTCTCCCGTTCCCATCAGATTTAAGCTTATTTCATGGTCATTTGCATAAAACCAAGTTTCCCCCAAATGCTATAGAAATTAGGTTCTTTATAGTACTAATGTCGAAATTCTCCATCTCATAACAGAATCAAATTATCCATTCCTTGTGTTTTTCCTCAAAGGAAGCTTGAAAACTCCTACAAAGTTATCTTAACTAAAATCGTACTACTTTGAAGAGTACTATTATACTGAACCCATCATTTTGTCTCGAATAATTGAGGCCAGTTAATATATAAATATAAATATATTTGAAGTTCCAGTTAATTACTTTCTAGTACAATATAAGTCCATGTTGAAAACAAAGTTTATGCAACGTGTTAAAAGATTTTAAATAGAGAATTACTCAAAATCATGCTACAGAAACAGGTTTTCTCATAGTTATGTTGTGTGTAGAGCATCAGTCAGGAAAAAATACTTCCCGACAGAAACGAGAGAGCTGCCACTAGGACTACCTTATAAATGGAATTTCTGCCAGCTGCGATGCAACTTTCATTCTCTTATACCGCTTCATGTTCAGATGAAATTTCGGATGAAGTTTTCTACCATTAAATCTGTCTTGTAGGATGTAAAAAATGGAGTGCTTTGGCAGGAATTTTACTTCAATTCGAACCTACTGAGGGCGCCTCCCACTCAACAGGTTATTGTCAGTGCAATTGTATCCATATCTGAAATCAATTCTTGACGCATGAAAGAACTAATCCAAATACTAGTATATTACCATACCGAACTTTTTTTTTTTTTGATAGGAATTGAGGCCTCATTAAAAACCCCTTCATGATTTAAGGAACTCATATTGAATTCCTAAATCGGAGGAAGGAGAAAAAAGAGTGCCTTCAACTTTATTAATAAAGATACATAAGATACAATAATAAGATAAAACCCTTACAAACACCTAAAAACCCAAAATAAGATATCCCAACAACAAAGAAAAATTAACCAATACCAGACTTAGCCAACCCATCAGCCTCAATATTGGCTGTCCTAGCCACCCATCTAATAACTCCCTCGACTTCTTTGAGTTTAACAGCTACCTCCCTAACAATGGAGGCATAGACAACAGACAAGATCCATCCTTAATCCAATCCACTACCATTTTACAATCTGATTCTATAATCAACGACCTTAATACCTCCTCTCACTGAGTGAAAGAAATTTAAACCCTCCTTAACATCCTTTAACTCCATCAGAATAGGTGGACCCAGACCAGAAGCCGTCTTAAAAACCTAAAAGTAGACCTTCATCCCTTAGGATGCCTACAATTCCACTGCTCTTCCAGTCAGAACTAGTACCTGCATCCACATTCAATTTAAACAAAGCCCTTAGGAGGGAGGGACCACGGGATGGTAGAGACAATTGATTTGTTTGGAGGGAAACATGAATCCCCAAGGGAAGGGTCATGATAAGGGAATCCAAAGAAATGACCGAATCTGCAAACTTAGCTAGGAACCAAGATGCAAGACTTACTCTAGCTAAGAAAAATAAATTAGTTTGGTCCAACTTCCCCTCGAAGACGATGTCATTTCTAGCTTTCCAAACAGTCCACATAACAACCAGCCGGAATAAAGTTCCAATAGTAGAACCGGAATTTAGATCTTCCCAAGCTAGAAAAAAGTTTTGCGCATTTCCATGAAAGACCGAGTTGATACTCCAATACTGTAAAAATTATTCCACAAAGACCACACGACAAAACAAGAGAGAAATAAGTGAGAAGAGGATTCATCCACCAAATTACATAAAAGACATGAAAGATCTACAATATCTGAACCCTCTTTTAGCCAGTTCAGTCCTCACTAGAAGTTTTTGAAGGACCATCTGCCACAAAAAGTCTCAATCCTTGGTGGCACCAATTCTTTCCACAAAATTCTTCCAAAAAGAGTTCGCTTGGAAATCGAGGAACAAATCTTCACACATGAATTAAACAGAATAAACACCATCCCCTTTCCCTTTCCAGATCAGAGCAGCGCTAGCATCTTTAGACAAGCAAAAATTAGAAATGATTGTCATCAGATTAATCCACTGTTCAAATTCCCAATCAGCCAAATTCCTCCTCAATCGAATATTCCAAATCCAGCCTAAAGAACTAACTCGCCAAAATCAATCAATTTACCACTCTGATTTGAAGAGATAACAAACAACCTGGGAAAGAGACCTTAAGAGGGCAGTCCTTGCCCATTTGTCCTGCCAAAAACGGAAAAACTGACCACAGCCAATTGAATTCTACACATACTTCAAAATTTGAGCCAAATGAGTCTTCTTTAAAATGAGAATTAACCACTGAACTCCAAATCCAAGAGGATTGAGTGGTAACTTGCTATTGAACAGTAAAGAGTAGGGATCCAGATTGTATTTGAACAAATCAACCTCCTCCAAACATTCCTTCATTAGCAAACCTCCAAGACCATTTCCCCAGTAGAGCTCTGTTCATATTACTAATATTCAACTCCCAAACCTCCCTCCTTAGATTTGCACACATGGACCAGCTGACCCAATGAATCTTGTTTTTATCCGTTCCACATCCCCATAGGAATTTAGACATAATGGAATTGAGTTTGGAATTGAGGAAGGAATTTTAAACAGAGATAAATAGTAGGTTGGAAGTGAACAGAGAACCGATTTAATCAAGACTAACCTCCCTGCCAATGAAAAGTGTTCGATTTCCAACCTGCAAGCTTCTTGTTAAATTGCAAAACCACCAGATCCCAAAGAGAGGTAGAATTCCTAGATGAACCGAGAGGCAAACCTAGATATTCAAGGGAAAATTCCCAACTGCACAACCAATAGACGAGGCCACTCCTCAACCTCCTCCACTGTCGTATTAACACCAAATAATATGCTTTTCTTCAAATTCAATGAAGGCCAGAAATCAGTTCAAACACTTTAGGACCTCTTAACATTTAAAATCTTCGAAGCTCCACAGAAAATAATTACATCATCTGCAAATTGCAGATGAGATAAATTAAAGCGTCTCATTTCTTCCAAATTGCAGTCCAGAAAACAATCCCTCAGATACTGCTTTGAAAGCAAAGTTTAGAAGTTCCCCAACCAAGTTGAAAAGCATAGGAGATAAGAGCAGCCCTGACGGAGACCCTTGCCATAGAGAATTCCTGAGAAGGGACCCCATTAATAAAACTGAAATTGAGGCTGTTGTTACACATTGTATGGATCCTCCCCATTTGAAGCCAAAATCCCATTTTCTCCATAACCGTAAAGAGAATGGAGCAATCCACAGTATCATAGGCCTTTCTGAAGTCCACTTTAAACACATCCTTTAAGCCCTTTCTTCCTCCAAAAATCAACTCCCTCATTAGCTAAGAGAGCAATCCAGTATTTGACGACCTGGAATAAATGCAAACTGCGTTGGGCTGATCAAACCAGTAACAATTCCTTAATCTCCTGAAAGACATTTAGAAAGGATCTTGTACAATCCTCCTACAAGGCTTATGGGTCAAAATCATCTAAACCACCAATATAGACAGCTTGGGAATAAGAGTAATGAAAATATGATTGATCCATGTTCCCAATCTTTCCCCTTATAGAAATATGAAAAAATTTCAGAATATCTACCTTCAGAATAGACCAAAATCTCTTGAAAAAGCCCATATTTAATCCATCCGGTCCGGGAGCTTTATTGCTATCATACGATTGAAGAGTTTCCCAAATTTCTTCCTCTGTAAATTCTCTTTCCAAAAACACACTTTGCTCCCCAGAAATTCTGGAAAAATTCAGCTTCAAATCTTCAACTTCCAAGGTAGACTTAGAATTATAGATTCCAAAAAAATGGTCCTTAATAATAGCTTTGATGATAGCTGGATCTTGAATAAACCTCACCATTGATATTAAGAACACAAAATTCCTCTTCCTCCTGATGAAGCACATGCATGGAAAAATCTCTAAAGTATGTTATAAAGGAGATTAAAAAGGTACAGCCTGAAACATTTACAAACTGTAAAGCCAAATGTATTTACACCAACATTCAAAATAATTAACTGTGAATCTCTAAAGTTAAGATCTTGGCTAGCGTCAAGATTTTCAATCCTCTAATACCTGAATCTCACCCATCATGATAAGGCTACTGACAGCGTTAAATCCCAAAACAGCAGGGCTCGCCTTCTTTCCTTTCTTCTTGCCTCCCTCCCTCAAAGGCACGTCTACGGAAACTGCACCT